>NC_092196.1:21552370-21734870 GCF_043641665.1 Enoplosus armatus
ATATTTGAAAAATACTTCAAAACACATGACCTCTAAGAAGAAGATCCACATCCTGATGATTTCTATCTTCTCAGAGCCTGCAATGTAAAGTTTGTCCTGAGGGTGGCGCTGCAGAGACTTCTGGTCTGTCGTGGTTGTCTCTCTGGACTCGTCCTCGTCCTGCTGACTGAGCGTCTTCAGACAAGAATATCCACACGTTATTAAACTGTGTCCCCCTGGTTGAATAATAAAGTATTAAAGCTTCAGCTGAGAGATGAGGAGATGCTGATGGAGGAAGAGAAGGAGGAGGAGGAGGAGGAGGAAGAGTGTTTTACCTTCATCTGTTGGCTGCAGGTGAAATACTGAGCTGTGAAAGAGAATCAGTTGATCCAGAACTCTCAGAAACCAAACCAACTAAAGATGGACGTCATCACAGACTGCTGCTCGTCTGCCAGCTGTTCATTATTATTATTATTATTATTATTATTATTATTTAGATCACAGCAGAGTCTAAAACAAACAGTAGCACACTGACTGAAGTCACAATCAAAAAGTAAAGTACCTGGGATTTTAATGATGTTAATAATGGGTACTTATATACTTATACTGTGTGTGTGTGTGTGTGTGTGTGTGTGTGTGTGTGTGTGTGTGTGTGTGTGTGTGTGTGTGTGTGGGTGTGTCCTCCTGCAGCAATCGAGCAGAGCATCGAGCAGGAGGAGGGTCTCAACAGATCATCAGCGGACCTCAGGATCCGCAAGACACAGGTGAGACCGGTCCAGGTGTTTCAAAACAAATGTACAAAGACTTCATTCATCTTTGTGGTTACACATTTGAGGTACTTGAGTACTTGAGTATTTGAGTATTTGTTGATCTGAGTACTTCCTCCACTGACAGCTGAACTGCATGTTTAAATAAAAGAGCAGGATCTGAAGTGACCCTGCAGTATTCTGCTCTGTCATTGGCTGCTGCCTCCTCCCATCAGTCTGCTCCCTGCTGCCTCCTGGTGGAGGAGAGGAGAACTGCAGCATCAACACATTACACACACACACACACACACACACAGATTCATGTTAGTAACATAAGTAAGTACATTTTCTCAGGTACAATATTGAAGTACTTGTACCATACCTGAGTATTTCCATTGTATGCTACTTCACTCAGAGGAAAATAATTTACTTGTTGCTACATTCTTCTGACAGAGTTACTTTACAGATCAAGTATTTATACATCAAATATATGATAAAATACGCATGTTATAGATGAAACTACAGTATTTGTCACCATGACAACATTCAACTGCTTCTTCAACAGTAAAGAATCAGTTATTAAATTCCAATAATACATTTGATACACCCAACAGTTGCATGACGAGTACTTTTACTTGTGATAGAGTATTCTTTATTGTGATATTGATACTTTTACTTCAGTAAAAGGTCCGAGCTGCATTTTAAAAAGCAAGAAGCAGCTGAAGGCGTCGACGTTTCACATCAGAAATCAGAAATACTTTATTATTGATCCCCGGGGGGGGGGGGGTTGTACAGTACTGTAACAGTACATGTTTTACTCTCTTTTATTCTAACTTCATGTGCATTCATCTGTAAAGCTCTCTGATGAGTGTAAGTGAGAAGGAATAAATCACATCAATAAATCACTCCTTTCTTCTTCTACCTCTTTCTCAATCCCAGAACTACCAGCTACCTGAACAGCGCCACCTAGTTGAAAATACACCAACTTAACATTACTGTAAACACTAACTGTGTAAACAAGCTGACAGAAATTCACACAATCTCACTCTCACACAGAAACCGTTGAACCTTTATAATTTCCATGTTTCCTGGTTGAGTTTGTCTGCAGCCAATCAGCAGCTGATCAGAAGTTTGACTGGTTGTAACCAGTTAGTTTCACACTGAACTCATGAGAGTCAACTGAGACCAGTACCAGACAGAGACGTGTCATCCTGTGCTGCCTTCAGGTACGATTGGAAACAAGGACAGCTGTGATGACAAAAATACTGACGTGTATATATATGTATATATATATATATATATACATATATATACTGAAGAGAAAGGCGGCGCTCCAACACGACACGTTTTCAACCAATAGACTGTTGATCCATAAAGAACCACAAGGGATGTAGTCTGTGACGGATGACGAGGTCCTGGTCCTGGTCTAAGTTTCTGATATCGAAACCAGAACCTGTAAAAACATCAAGCGACCTGTCTCTCTCTTTTCTGTCTCTCCCTTTTCTGTCTCTCTCTGTCGTCCCGCAGCACTCGACGCTGTCACGTAAGTTTGTGGAGGTGATGACTGAGTACAACACCACGCAGTCCAAGTACCGCGACCGCTGCAAGGACCGCATCCAGAGACAGCTGGAGATCAGTGAGTACTGCAACTGCTACACACATGGTGGCATGGTGGTGCAGCGGTTAGCTCTAAGTTGCTCCCAATGGAGGCCTCGCATGGCAGCTCGGTCGCCATCGCTGTGTGAATGAGACCAAAACTGTAAAGCGCTTTGGGAACCGAGAAGGTCGAAAAGAGCTTTATAATGTACAGCAAGCAGTACATGCAGTACACGCAGTACAGCACGCAGTACACGCAGTACACGCAGTACAGCACGCAGTACACAACACACAGAATGCGGTACACAACACACAGCACGCAGTACACAATACACAGCATGCGGTACACGCAGTACACAACACTCAGCATGCAGTACACGCAGTACACAACACTCAGCATGCAGTACAAGCAGTACATGCAGTACATCCAGCTGGAGATCAACATCGTCGTCTTTAACTGTTCGAATCATTCGTGAATTAAAACAGCGAATGAATGAACGTCCATTCATTCATTGATCAACATTAGAACCTTTTGTTGACTCACAGTCTAAGAATCCATCTTACAAACCTTCTTAAGCTCGACAGGTTTTCTTCAAAAACACTGTGATTGGAGACACTGAAATGATGGAGGTTACCGAGTCTGAAGAAGCAGCTGCTACACCTTTTACTCACGTTTTTGTTCATTTCATTCCATCTTTAAATCTGTTTTGTATAGTCACTTCTGTATAGTGAGTGAAGAACGTCCAGTTTCTTGAACAAAACAGCAAAACTGATTCCAGTTTGAACTCGTCGTCCATCTCTTAAATTAAAAGACTTGAACAAGGTCCACACACACACACACACACACACACACACACACACACACACGCTCAGAATAGTTCAGTTTAATGTAGTTCAGTTTTACATTTTAAGAAGGGAAAAATGAAATATCACAATTACAAAATATCAGGTTTGACACAATAAACTCCAGGACTTGGGGATCCCCGTTGTGGTCTCTGATGTCTGGAGCAAAAAAAAACAGTGACTTTTGAAGGTTGTGTTTCCGAGCAACACAGCTTCAGTCCTAAACTAGTTCTACGTGCGGTTCTACGGTTCTAGCTGCAGTATTCTCTGTTTACTTCCTGCCTCTGTCTGAAAGTCAGGACTACAACATCTGTTGCCCCATTGTTCAGGTGTGTTCCAGCTTCAGTCACATGATGTACCATGTGACACATGACATATCATGTGACTGAGATGCTTCAGGTGTTCTCAGCCCTTAACGTTCTCTCTGTTACTGTCTCTGTGTTCTGTCTGCAGCTGGGAGAACCACCACCAACGAGGAACTAGAGGACATGTTGGAGAGTGGCAAGCTGGCCATCTTCACCGATGATGTAAGCATCGCACCTGAACCCAGCTATGGGTCACTTTAACCTGAGCCATTCTGCATCCCTTCATCATTTTCATTAACTGTTGGGGACGCAGAATGGCCACGAGGTGCGTTGAGACATCAAGTGAACACGGCCTCTGTCACATGTGACATGATGAAGAGAAGATGTGTAAGACGCTAGCTGCTGCACTGAGAAGCTCTTATTTTGATGGGGTCACCTGTAACGTAACACCGAGCTTAAAATCAAAACATTTCACTGAGCTCCTCTGGTTGAAACCACACCCACCTGTGATGTCACAGTGTACTGACCAGTACACTTCTACTTCAACCAGTGGAAGTCAGTAAAAACAAGGTTTACAGCTGGTGTTATTGTGCAAGCAGGTAAGTGAGTCGGTAACATTGCACCACTCAGCACCACGACGAGGAACCACCAGAACCTGATTTACTCTTCAAAAGGTTTCTATGTACACCAAAAAATTGTACACCTCAAATTAAAAGCTCACACGGTCGTAGATGCCACTGACACAAGCAAGCAAGTTCAGACGACTTGAGTGTCATGTGAGCTCACGTCAAAAAGTACAACATTTAGACAAAAATACAGGGAGATCAAATGTACTGAAAATACAACTGAAGAGTTTGATATATGAATAAATGTGCGGCTCCAATCAGAGGACATTTTTACTGTAAAGAAGCCACTCCTTTTAACTGACTCGTTAAGTTTAAGAACAATGATCTTTGAACTAACATATTCCCAAATGTGGTTTTGGTTGTATGTTTCTTGTGTGTGTGTGTGTGTGTGTGTGTATTTTGCTATATGTTTTTTACAAACATTATTTTACTGAGCAAAATAATGTTTGAGTTAAAACACGTCCTCTCCTGCAGATCAAAATGGACTCTCAGATGACCAAGCAGGCTCTGAATGAGATCGAGACCCGACACACCGAGATCATCAAGCTGGAAAACAGCATTCGCGAGCTGCACGACATGTTCGTGGACATGGCCATGCTGGTGGAGAGCCAGGTTTGTGACGTGATGACAGGAAAGTCATGGAAAGTGTGTCTACGTGTTAGAGATTGTTTGGGCGCCGCATGTTGAACTTTGTGATCTATGTGTTTTAAGGGAGAGATGATTGACAGAATTGAGTACAACGTGGAACACTCCGTCGACTACGTGGAGCGAGCCGTATCCGACACCAAGAAGGCCGTCAAATACCAGAGCCAGGCCCGCAAGGTGACATGTTCGTTAGAAAAACTTTTAGGAGAGAAGACAACTGCGACTCTCAGAAAACATTGCTGTAAGCAAACATCCAATTGTAGAGCTTCGGAGTCTGTTGCCGAGCGACAGATCAGGAAGCTCAGCAACTCATTCAGCTGCTGACAATCTGCAGACTGGAAACCAAAATAAATCACTCAGCACAATCAATGAATTCATTTGATGTAATGTCAACCAATATTCTAGTAATTCACTAGATTAAGTTTGGAACCTTGCCCCACGGCCCCGAAGTCCTGCTCTCTCATTCGTTCTTTACCAACCCGTGTATGTCTCCTGTCGCCCTGCAGAAGAAGATCATGATCATCATCTGCTGCGTCATCCTGGGCGTGGTCCTGGCGTCGACCATCGGCGGCACGCTGGGCTTCTAAGACGCTCCGCCACCTGCCGCTGTGACGACCGACACCGACCGACCGTCCGACCGCCAGCAGAGAAAAGAAACACCAACAACAACAACAACAACACAAAAACTTGAAACACAAATGCAAGACAGATAACCAATCAGCTAGGAAGAGATAACAGTCCAATCACAGATAAGAGGAAACACCGCGGGGTTGGGTGGGGTTCAAAAACAAAAACAAAAAAAACACAATAAAAATGCCATCACATTATAGCTGACTTAAATACATAACGTATACAAAAAGAGGGTACAAATAAACCTACTATTTATTACAGATGTACATGTAAATGTATTGAACTTATGAAGCAACACGTGGGTTAGCTACCTGTAAAAAATGATGACCTATAATATGACATTTACTTGTTTGTTTGTTTGTTTTGCCTTTTTTCTTATTTTTTAACACTTTCTTTCGTTTTTCGGGAGTCTCCGAGGACAGTCAGGGTGACTGCTGCTGGGTGGGAGTTCTGCGGGACGAGCGTTCCAGAGCCAACCTTTATTTATTGGGTTCTTACATTTATTTCCTCGAAGAGGTTCTGGAGCTGAGGAACCTTCTAGACTCAGTCAAAGTGTTGTCCTGTTAGAGGACGTTCAACTCGGAGAAAGAAACATATTTTCAGCTCCGTCAGAATATTCTGGAGCTGTAGAACTCTGCGCTGTATTCCGGAATGGAAGGTTCCGTAACACAGACAGGAACAGGGTGAGGTTCCGGAATGCTGTCAGTAACGTTGGAATGTTCCGGAATGCTGTCCTGCAGGACGAGCACCCTCTGGCTTTGGTAGAACCAACTAGGTCCCTGTGTTTCTGGGAGGGAGGGACCAACCTCGCTGTTGGCTCAGCCGCCTCTTTAGACCACCTCTCATTGGTTGTTCACTCCTGTCATTCACCTCAGTCAGCCTATTAAGCTAGCTTAGACTGGCACAGCCCGACCTGCCACACGCCATTTAAAAAAACGACAAGGAAAGAGGATGAGACACGCTGCCCACCGAACCGTTTTTCACAGCCAGCCGATTGGTTGGGAAAACACCATGAGTGTGTGTGTGTGTGTGGGGGGGGGGGGGGTATCATTGCAACGTGGCAGGTTTCCACGACAACAACCTCCCCTTCTTGTCACACCTCTCCAACCAAAGAGCAGGGGGAGGGAGGGCCTCTGGTTTTCCTGCTGAATCCGATTATCCAGCAGCAGAAAACTTGACTGACAGGTGAATGGTGGGAAGGAAGGGGGGTAGGAGGAGGAGGGTTTAAAGAAGGGTGGGAGGAGACGGACAGTCAATCTATGCAGTTTAGATAAGAGGAAGACGACTTGTCCCGCTCCCCCACCCGACATTGCCAATGGGGATCGGGGGTTCGTGTTACCGCACCAAAAGGCTCATCGCGCTGATGGCTGTAGAAATATGGTAGTTAAGGCCGGGTGTCATCTCCAAGCTGTCACGACTGTTCTTCAGGAAGATTCTAAAAAATGAAGAGAACACATTAAAAAGTAAAGAAGAAAAATAAACTGAAACATAACAATATAAAACTAACAAACGAGATGGAACAATGTAGAAACACCTGAAGATGCTGGTGTGCCCTGGTCACCTGAGTGTCGTGGTAATACCGTTGCTTTTTTGCTTTTTAATGGGGAACGTCTGTTGCTTCGTTGTTCCGTGGTGCTGCTGTTTTAGTGCGTGCGTGACGTGTCCCGTGACGTATCGGCCTGACATCATTTAGCAGTTATTGTTTAGTCTGTATGGTTTGATGCATTTGCCTGTTTCCTCCCTGCATCCCTCCATCTCCTGCCTGAGTGTGTGTTTGCAGTTTGTGATATTTATTCACACCATATAAATGCCTGAGTTGCACAGGTGCTACTGAACAGGAGAGGCTTTTCCTATTGGTGGATTTTCTCTGTGGAAGGTGGAACATGTGACACACACACTTCACACACACCTGACATATACATTTAACATTTCACACAGACACACTGGAAGTTCCCCCTTAACATACACACTTTGAACTTTCCCGTGTTACACATCACGCCAGTGTTGACTGGGTCGCTTAGCATGCTGTAGCGTTAGCTCGTGTTACGTGTAGATCATGTAGAAGCTGCTTGGAGACTTTATGCTCTTTTTTAATGTTGAAGGCACTTTCCGTGTGTCCAGATCAGTGTTGGGGAAAGAATGACGAAATAAGATGGGGTGAAAGTTCAGTCATGACCTTGGAAACTGCAGTTTGACAAAATACTCTTAAGACAAGGTTCACTTTCTAGTTTTTTCCAGAGTTCCAGTTTAACTTCACCAGCGATTGGACTTTGCTCACAGAGCTTTTTATTATTATTTAATCTGCCAATGATGGTTCAAAGTTTTGGAAAGGACGTGTAAATTAGGAGCTAGTTAGATTATTTTGTCAAACTAGTTCAATCTTAACAAGGAAAACATTCAGCGTTTTCGTGGCCCCTTACAAACATGTAGCAATATACAGAAAGTGAATGACACCCAATTTATCATCAGTTGTTATTTTAAAATGTATTTACTGTATAACAGATTGCGTTAGCATTAAGAGTTAGCGGTATGTCTGCACAGACAGGACTTTCACGCTACTACTTCTTTACACAAATGAAGAGCGATGACAGAAATGAATATGCTAATTTGAAATAAGGTAGTCCTTACTGAGTAAAAAGTTATTAAGGCGTTAACCTCAACACTGCTCCAGATTGGGACAACATACAAGTGCGTTACATTTCAAGACTATAATGTTGTACAAGCATGTTTGGTTTTGTTACTGTTAATGTGGTTTGTGTTGAGAAGTAACACAAATGTGTGTGTCGCCACAAACTGGACACACGGGTTGTTGAAAATTACTACACAGTATTGTGTCTCTGGCTTTAGATTGGGGGGTTTAAGGAGGAAGGTGTGTCGGTGTACAGGCTCTGTGATACGGAGGCAGTCTGCCTCGGTTGAGGCCTACGCTGGACGATCCTGCACCGTTACATCACAATTACGGTCAGGGTAACAACAACCACAAATACTACCTTAAACTCCACCAAATCTGACAGCACTACACTTGGTGTCAAAGCAATAAAGTCAGTTTGTTATAGTTAAGTTTCATTTGACAGAACAAGTGTTAGCTAGCTCTCTGTGTCTAGATTCTTGACTCTCTTGACTCAGTAATCAATTCAAAAGATGAACACCTAGAAAATATCTGGTTCTTTGATGACAAGTCAAAGCCACTTTGCAGCTGTGTTGCTCGGGAAGGCTACGCTCTGAGAAGAAGCTAACGTGATGTGTTGTCTGACAAGTATTGTTAGCAAACAATCGAAGCCACGGCATGACTAACAACTTTTGTCCAACAAAAGATCATGTCAGCTGCTTTGTCAAAGCTAACGATACTTCTGGCTGCCAGGGCGATGTGTCGACACCAGGAAGTAGTTGTTGCTTTGTGTTTTCTTGGGAGTCATTGCAATTAGCGTTGTTAGTCGTAGATGTTCGTGATGCTGTGTAGTCACTAGATGAAATAAAGGGCGATGATTTTTAGCTTCAGGTTTGGAGAAGAGCGGAGGTGGGAGTTTTTTATTTTATTCTTTGAATTCCCAAAACCAAAACTTAACTTCTGTGTTCACCAAAGCTTAGCAAACACCCCCAATCCCTCCAAGCAGCAAAATCCAATAGATGTTTGTTCAAATGAATTGTCAGTAGATTTAGAATAATTTAGCACTTTTCTCTGCTGTTGTGTTGTCAACGTTCATGGCTACATTCTGTCTTTATAAGTGGTTTAGTGGTTTTGCCGTATTTAGACTGTAGTACAAACACTGAATCTGTCCACAAATGGAATATATATCAAATAATGTTGGCTCCTGTAAATCAAACCCAAGTGTGCTTGTTGAACTACATTTCCCAGGTGTCTTTGGACTATGCCCTGCTTCATTTTGGAAAATTTCAGTCATGTATTGAGGGAACTGACAAATCCGGGAAACTAAACTGCCTTGGCTGTTGGCTGTTTTCAAAGTCAATAGATTTTACCTCCACCAATCACAGTGCTTCGTTCATCACCTGCCAGTTACATCATAAGGTCAGCCACACAATATTTAATTCAGTTACATGTTCTCGGTGGTCGATGGTTGTCAAGGTGGCGTCACGGTCGACGTGGTAGTCTTGCAATGGTTAGGCGGTGGTGATTGCGGTGGATATAAATCAGTGACGTGAGGATGCCGTCGTAGCACCAGCCAGCTTGTTGACACTGATGTTTCTTTGCCGTGTGTGTGTGTGTGTGTGTGTGTGTTTTCTGTAAAGTTCCTGTTCCTGTCTGGCAGCCATCCATCAGGTCCTGCCGCCATCCTCTTGGGAAAGAAAACACGGACAAACATCACAAAACCATGAAGGCTTTAAGGTTATGGTTAATGAAACAACTCTGAGAAGGTTAGGAGGTTTGTCCGAGTGTTCGGCCCCCTGTCCTTTTGTCTTCCCTCTTCCCGTTTATGTTGTAGTTGTTTGGTTGTAGGTCGAGGATCGGGAGTCTGCCCCTTCCGTTCCCCAGCAGACCCCGCCCATCCTGTTGTGTGTAATAATGATAATAATAATAATAATAAAAAAGGCATGCAAAAGCGTTGTGGAGTTTGCATGATGGTGTTTTTTGTACCCCACCCCCAACCTGCCCTCCATGTCGTGCACTTTACCGCTCATCGGACCTGTCTTTGGTTAGCACGTTAGTTAGCACATTAGCTAACTACTTTACTCGTTCCTACTTAATCTGCGTTCGCTACAGTTAAACGCATGTTGGCGTTACATGTCAACATGTGCTTTTTTGTACAATTGTTGGAACAGTAACTGGATTTTTAACGTGTTTAACGTTTTGTTCAAGGAGCGGGTTGATATTTCATGTGAACCTGTGAAAGGCAAAATATTTAAATACGCTGCCGTCGACTTCAGCCATTCTGCTTCCCCCAACCCCCGACATCCACCTCTAAACCTCCCGCTAGGTTACACACCACTGCTGTTCTCTGTGCTCGTCTGCTTCCACACTTTCATTTGTGTTGTGTTGTTGTGGAGGAACATGAATTATTGTTGAAGGTATGAAAACTAAGTTGCCCCTCCACCTGGCCCTGTGTGAGTGCAGCATGCCTCCCTTCCTCTTCAGTGAAACAAGATTGGTGCGTGACTGTGTGTGTGTGTGTGTGTGTGTGTGTGTGTGTGTGTGTGTGTGTTGGAGCAGCACAAGTTTGTTATGATGTGCGAAGCATCCGATCGCAGGTCCACGGGTTGCAGCCGTTTTAAGAATTTTGAACTTTGTTTTTTGAAAATTGTGACAGAAGGGAAGAGATAAGAGATCAGACATATTTATGGACGCCATGATCACTGTTATTATTATATTTATTAAAATTCAAACCAAAGCGTTTTTTGCCCTCCCCTCATGTGTTCTCAAAATGTTCGCCGCTAATATCAAAGAGCACAACGCGAGTCAAGTTTACACTGAGACGTTCATCACAAATGGTGAATATAATAAAAAAACATCCAGTAAAAACAAAAGCCCCGCCCCCTGCCCACCACCAGCCCTCACTGCATGTTGGTCTGTCCACCAGTCAAACCGGCAAAGCTATCCAATAGTTATCTCACGCCACAACAACGATGTCTGCCTCCTCACCCCTTCTCCTTTCCTTTTCACCTGTAGATGTTTAAAAAAAATAGCATATGTACGCTTCTCCTCCACTTGAGGCATATACGGAGACAACGGTGGTGCTTTCTTATTCTAATTATTAATTGCTGTTATTCTGGTGGTATTATTTTGGTGTCATTTTCTGTACAGCTTGTTTATCGGTCTCTGTGTTCACACCACAGGATCAATGCTTCCCTGCAGGTTTTAAGGTTTTGCTAGCTAGTCAGTCGCTTGTGAAATGGCCGACGGGTCAAAGCCAAACAACCCAACCCTCCTCTGTTGCCACCCCTCTCCACAGGCTGTGCAAATGACAATAATGAAAATAAACAGGTAAATTACTATGAAGCAGTGCTGGCTAACAATGCTTCGTTGTAATTGTCCTCATGGTGATCATCATAGTCGATTATTTTCTGCTGCTTGGCTCATTACCTCTACTCTGTATGCACAACTATACGATGATTTGGAGATTCATAGGTAAAGATAGCTGGCTGCCAAGTGTAACAAGCCTTTATTAACAGGGTGCCCCCCTGTTAGTTATGCTAACATTAACATTTTTATTTATGTAATTCTCCAAACTTCAGACCTTGTCCCTAGCTAGCAAATGTTAGTTAGCTTTGTAAGATAAGGAGGTTTGTAGCCTGATAATCAGATTTTTCTGTCATTACGTCTTCAGTTCATTATTCTTACTTGCGTTCATGCTAGCTTTCTGTGAGGGGGTGTTATTTTGCCCTAACTAATTAGCATCTAGTTACATATCTGTCCAGGCAGCTGCATTAGCGGTTGCCAGTTAGCAGTTAGCTTGTCATTTGATCAAAGAAATGTTGTTTTTTGCTGTAAATGGTCCTACAACAACCATGTTTGCTTCCAAATCATGTGCAGAAGAGATAATGGGTCTTTTACTGCGACTGGGAGAGAATTGGGTACTAACATCGACATCTACAGTCCAGTGCTTGCTAGCTAGCTAGCTTTCATAAACCTACAGTGAGCATTTTCCTGTGTGTGAGAAAGGACTACAGCCTTGTCAACTGAACTCACATATATAAGGAAGAATATATAAATCTTACACCAACATACTGCATTTCTATAACTGTATGTGGCTCCGTAGCCATTACTGCTTCTGTTGGCTGTGTACAGTTTTGTCGGAGCGGGGTACGGAAAGCAGGAAAAAATCATCCCGAGAGAGTTTGAGTGCGACACCAAGACTCCAAAGATTGACTTACCGTTAGCCGTTAGCCATTAGCCATTAGCCTGTGTGTGGCGTATTGTTTCAGACGCGTATTGAAAAATGACTCGTAGTTCCTGTAGTTTAAAGTCATTTTAACACACAACACGTGTGTGTAGGCACAATACGCTCTGCAGTTATTTCTGCAAGTTAATTTTTCAATGTCAACCAGCAGCACCAGGTTCAAAGACTCTGAGGATTCAAGTTAATCATGCTTTTTTGTTCCTCCATTGTCGGACGATTAAACTCCTCTCTACGATGATTTTTGTCTTCCTGAAACAATTTTCAAAAACCAAAACCTGTTCAGTGCCCTGCTCTGGATGATGCTAAAATGAAAATGTTTGTTTGTTTGTTTGTTGTGGCTTCGGCCTGCTCTTGTCAGCAGTAGCAGCTGCGACTTGATATTAATTGTTTCAGATTTTTTTATGTGAAGCTCTACCCATAGGTCTTTCTGCTCTCTGCATTGTACGAGACAGTATTTCAGTTTGTATCAGTGTTTTTCCCTAGTGGGAGGGGTGGGAGGAGTCAGGGGGAGGGGCCACGAAGACAGACCGTGCCCACGTGGTTTCTGCCATAGCAAGTAGGAAAGACACTTAAATAACATTATTATCATTATTGTTGTTATTATTATTATTATTATTACCATAAATGACAAATAAAGATGCAGTAGAACATTTGCAAAAACCCAGAAGAAGAACGAACGGCTTCACACAAAGTGATCAAACAAACTTAAAAAAGGGAGGTGATGACGATTCTATAATAGCAATGATTTAAAGAAGTACAAAAGGAGTTATGTTATCATAAATAATAGTAGTAATATTGAATATTGAATGCTCGCAATTTTGTCAAACTGAAACTGGATTCTTTGTGTTATGTAATTATTGTAAATAACTTCAAAGAGAGAAAAAATGACTTGCATGTCTATGTATAAATCTACTGAGATATCTATTCCCGTCAAAGTTGACAAGTAGTTCGATCTCTGTCCTTTTTTGCCACTTTCGCCTCCCCCTTAAACACCCACCGTCCTCACCTCCACCCCTCCGCCCTCCCATCTCCACAGTCCTTATTCTGTCTATGTGGGTGAGAGACGACGACAGAGAGACAGAGAAACATAGCTTCCAGCGTCCTCGTCCGCCATGCTCAGTTCAGACGCTGTGTTTACACCAGCCTGCTGGAGAGAAAATGTATGATGGTGTTTTTCACTGAGATGCACTGTTGTACCGTTTTCGGTCTCTTCATTTCTGTTTGAATTGAGGACGAATCCATTTAGACGGAAATGGAAAGATTTTGTGTCAGCGGGTTTTTGACAAATGTTTGCCTTCGTGGTGTAAACACAGCCACAACCACACCTCTGTCCATCACCCCAGTTCCAGAGGCTCCACCCACTGGCTCCTCTGATGAAAGTGCTTCCCTCCATATTAGGAAAATTAACCCCGCCTCCAGGGCTTTCCAGGCCACGCCCCCTGATCACTTCGGAAGCCCTGTTAGCGGGTTTCCGAACTCTCTCTCTCTCTGTCTGACTCTATGTCTCTCAACCACAGCTAGCTAGCCAAACTACATACCTAAAACTTGGTCTCTTTACCTGCCTGTTTCCCCAGAGTTAAGCCTCCACTCAGTCCTTGCCCCACCAGTTAGGAACCATACTGAGGGGCAACATGCAGCATCCACCTGCTAACAGTTTGATTGGCATAAGCAGCTCTACATTTGAATATATCAGTGGCAAAGAAGTGTCACAGTGAAATGTTGCTTATACCCATCAAGTCTGCCAGATAAGCTTTCATCTTTGTCTGTAATTAACGTAAGACACAAGATCTGCTTTCTAACTGATCCTCTCCTTGGTCTTCATGTTAACAGACATGTTATGGACCAAGATCATTAGCCTTAAAATGCTTTTGGAAAATGGGCCACAGAGCAGTTTTAAATCACATTATGTGTTTCTACGTCCGCTCAGCCCTCCTGACGTACCTCAAAACGCCACCACAGTCTTCCTTCTACGTTCCATCATTTAATCCTCATCGGGTTCCTGGAGGAGGTCTTAGCTTCAGTTTCTCAAAGGTGTCGAAGTGCAAGAGATCGCTCGAAGGTCAAACAGAAAATTGGATCTCAAAGTCTTTGCGACAAACAGATTTAAGCTACTTGTGGATCTCTGAAGAGGAAACAATCTTATGGTTTTACCTGGTCAGACTCCCAAAAGTAGCTCAGGTTTGTGCCGAGGAAATTTAATAAATGAATGTGAATGTAGTCCGAGCGCAGCTTTACGCCTTTGACGGGTTTGAGGAACACAGTCCTCCCAGTGTCGCCACCTAATTTGGGGCCCACACAGGCCTACTGTAACAAAGTGTGCAATATACAGAGAAACAAGGGCTTTCTTCATCATGCAGAGGCGTTCAGGCCTGACCGATATGCTCAGACGTCCTGCAGGAACTCCATTAACAAAATCCCCATTTTAGACGACATAAACACAGAACCTTCTGGAGCGTCCGTAAAGGCCCTGAGGAAGTAAAACCCCTACGTTTTGTAGTGCAGATGGGCAAATAAAGAAAGAAGCTATCTCGGGGAAATGGCAGGCGAGAGACGGAGACGTGAGGTTAAAAAAATATTTCCAAAATTTCAAAAACATAGAAACAGAAAGAGGACAGGGCCATCGCTCTTTTGACGCAACTTTGACCGGAAATGCAACTTGTGTCCCGTTTCTTTTGTGTGTGTGTATGTGTGCGTAGTGTAATGTAAAAGCGATCTGTCCCCCCCCTCCCCTCTCAGCCCTCCCCTCTAAAAGAAATACCCTCCCCCTCCCGACCCCCCACCCTCACATCCAACCCTGTCTCCCCCCTCCTCCCCCTCTCTCGTACTGCTGTTGGCTGTTCTGTTTAGTTCATGTGACGTGCCAGTATTCCCCCTCCCCCTACTTTACCCATTTGCCCCACCCCCCACTACCCCCCTTCTCTCTCTCTTGCTCTATCTCTCTCCTCCTCCCCCCTCTCTCTCTTCATGGATCTTTAAGATGACAACTCTATGCAGATGCTGTCTTTTATAAGTGTGTCAAAATTTTAATTTAAAATAAAAACTTAAAAAAAACAAACCCTGACAGACATATTGAAATGATAACAAAAAATGAATAAAGAAAAGGATTGTTCAGTGTACTCTTGTTGGCTGACGGGATCTTTATTGCTTTGTGTCTTTTTAATCTCTCTTCTTATCAAATCATCACAATCAGCTGATTCCAGTTTTGATAAACTCTCTAATAACAAAGGCCAGTCCTATACAGACCTGCACGATGATGTCTCACACACTGAATTCAGGATCATGTCTGTGTTCTCTGCCTTTATTCAGTAATAATCCACTTGTTTTATAAGCTACTGTCACTGAAACTCAGCACTTCCTGTAGATGTTTCACAGTAAAAGCCTTCCAGGAGAGGGGAGGATTATGCCCCATTGGGCAGCTGAAAGGCTTTTAATTTGAAATTGCAGGTTTCAATAGCTTTATCCCAAAAAACAGACTTCAGACAAGGAATATATATCACTGCTATGTGGAGAGGGAGAGAGAGAGGGAGGGGGGTGAGGAAAGGAGAAGGATACATCTTCATCATTTAAGTTGCCTGTTTTATCCAATCTGACTAAACAAACACTGACAGGAAGTGAGTTCATGGATTCAATCAAGACTGAGATAAAAAGATATAAGAAGACATTTGAGTCTTTGCTTTACTGTCATACTTTTATTAGGAATGGTGTTAGTAAAGAATACAGACAACATGTATAAATACGAAAAACAAATAGACAAAATACAGATTTATGTCCTCCAAAGCTCCACATTCAGCCACGACTCACATGACCTCCTGTTATCACTGAATATTTCATCTTTTTCTTCATTTTTGCCGTTTTGTGGTTTTCTTTCATTTTTAACATGGTCTTATTTTCCTTGTGTTTCATTTGTGTTTTTACTTGCATTTCCTGTTTTTATTTCTCTGTAAATACATTGTAAGTTTGTTGAGAATTTAGTAGTTTTGTTAAATATCTAATGTCTTCTGTTACCTAAATTGTTCCCCGTTTGATTAGATTTTATAATTATATTTGTTTTGCTGCTGTGTGAAAGTCTCAGCAAACTGTGAAAAGTATTCTCAATTAATAAGCAAGTAGAAAAAGAAGTTATGGAGCACTTTGGTATCTGTCTGTAGCATCTGTGTGAACTGCGTTTAGGTTAAATCACTGTATGTTGCTGTCGATGGAGGTGGAGGGCAGGAGGACCCAGTGGAGCAGGTGAGACCAACAACCTTTAATATCTTTTAATATCTGTATGAACACTGTGTGATGTTGAAGGATCAGTCTGGTGTATTGTGTCAGTCCGTCTCTCAGTCCTGTCTCACTTCCTGTCTGTGGCTCTCTCAGCCCATTGGTTCCTCCTGAAGACGTCAATCTTTAAAAACTCCTCACAAACATATAGTTTCATGTTTAAAAGGCTCAGTCGTCCCCTCCAACAGCTGCTCGCTGTAGTTCTTATCAAACCAACAGCAGGAAATAGTGCATCTGTTGGGGACTATTTTCAGCGGCGGATGAATCCACATGTGGAGCTCTAGTGAGTGTTTGGGGCAGCAGGACGGTGTGTGTGGGACTCAAGATGAACTACAATAAACATTTTATTAAAAACTCTAGAGGACAATAAGAACCATCAAGAAGGAAAAAAAGATTTGTCAAAAGAAGTGTGTTACAGTCTTTATGGAAGTGATGCGTTTCAGCGAGATTCTCAACACTTTCAAATCATTTCTCACCATCAGTCTCGTTAACATCAGTTCATCACAAGTAGATAGAAATAAAAGCTTTCTACAGTTATTTGTTTTGTGTATAAAAGGTCATACAGAGGTTATGATACAGAGGTACAATGACAATACATCATCTAACCAAACAGCACCAAGAGTCTACTGCTATGTTTCTACAAGAGGCTTTCTACTGCGACATTTTGCATCCCCAGCTGCGATGCCCCGGATCATTCGGACCACACCGACGCAGGTACATCTAACACTAACTTAACGTTTTCTCTAATTGAATGGAACTTGTGTCCAGGAGGAAAATGTTTAGTGTCACAGCTTTAACAGCGTGACGGTTTCATAACATTTTCATTTGTTTTTGTCAGGAATGAACGTAAACGTGATGCATTCACCAAAGACGATGTGAGACGTCTTCACTCATCTGGTGATTACTAGATCAAGACACAGATCTCGTATCATTTAGTCTTGTTTGAACGTTTTCTGTAGCTTATCATTATGAGAAATACAAGAATTATGACTGTTTCTCAGACAAAAAAAGTTCTCATAATAATGAGATATTCATTTTATTTAGAAAAAGATTTTTCTCGTGATTATGATTATACGTTTTCTCATAGTTGTGAAGATTACGAGCAAACATTGTCATAATTACAACAAAATACAGTATTTTGTTCACTGTTCAATGTTCGCATGACTTCATTTCTCATAATTCATAGATCTGTATTTAATAATAAATGAATAAAATATTTAAATAATTACAAGATCTGTTTCTAAGTATGGGAACGTTTGTTCTTGTGAACATGATATGATAAGTTTTAATTATGAGTTTATGAGAATTATGAGAAAAGGCTTCATAATTACAACAAAACAATCTCATAATTACCAGACGATCATCTTGTAATTATGAAATGAATCATGAGAAACTAAGTGAGAACAGATTTCTTTCTTTGGTGAACGCACGGCGCTGTAGAAATGTAGGTTTGAGGAAGGGACACAAAATGGCCGTCACAATGACTGCAGCTGTCTTCATCGACACACATTGAACCGTCATCAGTCATGTGAGCGTTGCCTTGGTGTGAGAACGGCTGCAGATTGTGACCGAGTGAAAGCACAAGACACACAATCATCATCACATCGGTACTTTCAAAAATTCAACTTCTCTTTAGTTTGTACCACAATCCTTTAACTGTCCAGATGTGTGAGCAGTCAGGCACCTGGAAACAAGAAGACGGAGGAGGAATGAATGACTGGTGTTACTAACTCCTGTGATGGGGAGTGTTGCTGGTCACCTGGCTGCTGAAGTCTGTGTTCGGAGACTTTCTTCAGGGACAAAACTACATGGCTCCCGACATCAGCTTTGTCCATGAAAGAAATGCACCACGAATCTGGAATCTGTTTTTTCTCATAATAAACATACACTGCTCCAAAAAATGAAAGGAACACATCAGAGTATAGCATCAAGTTAATGAAACTTCTGGGATATTGATCTGGTCATTAAGTAGCAGAGGGGGTTGTTAATCAGTGTCAGCTGCTTTGGTGTTAATGAAATTAACAACAGGTGCACTAGAGGGGCAACAATGAGACGACCCCCAAAACAGGAATGGTTTTCCAGGTGGAGGCCACTGACATTTTTTCCCTCCTCATCTTTTCTGACTGTTTTTCACTAGTTTTGCATTTGGCTAGGGTCAGTGTCACTACTGGTAGCATGAGGTGACACCTGGACCCTACAGAGGTTGCACAGGCAGTCCAACTCCTCCAGGACGGCACATCAATACGTGCCATTGCCAGAAGGTTTGTTGTGTCTCCCAGCACAGTCTCAAGAGCATGGAGGAGATTCCAGGAGACAGGCAGTTACTCTAGGAGAGCTGGACGGGGCCGTAGAAGGTCCTTAACCCATCAGCAGGACCGGTATCTGCTCCTTTGTGCAAGGAGGAACAGGATGAGCACTGCCAGAACCCTACAACATGACCTCCAGCAGGCCACTGGTGTGAATGTCTCTGTCCAAACTATCAGAAACAGACTTCATGAGGGTGGCCTGAGGGCCCGACGTCCTCTAGTGGGGGCAATACACAGTACCGAGTACCATTTTGAGTTGCTGCAATGGAATTTCAGCAGAATGGACGAGCCTGCCGCATCATTTTTTCACTTTGATTTTCGGGGTGTCTTTGAATTCAGCCCTCTGTAGGTTGATCATTTTCATTTCCATCAAACGACGTGGCATCCTTTGGTTCCTAACACATTACACAGTCCATATCAGTATAGATATCCAGCATGATTTTTTTTCCCATTGAGATCTGATGTGTTTTCAAAGTGTTCCTTTAATTTTTTTGAGCAGTGTACTAGTAGTATCTATAAATTATGAAAGGTTCATGATTGATAGATATCATCTCATAGATAATAGGACGTTTCTCCAGATTGTTGAGATAGTATCACTGAGTATCTCATAATTAAAGCTTCTCATGATTATGAGATTGTATCTAATAACTATGATAAACTTTCTCAGAAGTTGGAGAAACTCAAAATTAAAATGTGAACATGTATATAATGTATTTTACATTTATTTATCATGATTTCAAGATAATGAGTCATAATAGTTTTTAATAATTATGAGATTCTAAAACACAAAAAAATGTATGTTTGATTTGTTGTTTTCCTAATGGACTTCCACAGCTGAGGGTCTGAATCAGACTGAAGATCCGACTCAGTGATGCAGGTTTGAAAGTAAAGACAAACAACCACAAGTGTCCGCGGTGTCCGTCCACATTACATTACGACCTGAAGGCATCCTGTGTCAGTTTTCTCTGCTTCACGTCGGTACGTTATGAGTGTCGAATGTCAACAAAAGAAGAGGAAGATACAGTTTTTATCCTCTGAATCAGAGTGAATTCAAAACGCTTCATCGTTGAATTTGAGAACAAAACACGTCACCTAAGTCCGTTTTCTAAACATGATTTCACACAGCAGAATGTGAAGATGCGATTGGCTGTTTATCAAAGAACCAGATATCTTCTTACACACTGAACATGAAGCTGTTTCTGCAGAACCAGGACGTCTGAAAGAAGTCCTCACATCCTGGTTCACTCCAACAGCTCAAAGACAGCACAGAGATTCAGATCGAAGGTTTTCAGGTCCAATATTTCAGTGATATAACTTTGGTGGTATTTAAATTCAACCTTTCAGTCAGGTATTCAGTCACTTATAAGATTTAAACCCGTACCCAGTTTTCCTCAGGAGACAATGTGGTCCGGGGTTGTTGTGGCCTTTCGGACTGTTTCAGGACATCATGAGAAAGAAGAACATTTAGATGAAAGGTCTGGAGGGGACGGTGAGGAAGGCAGATGACGTCCCTCTGGACAGCGGCGGACCCCTCCAGTGCACCTTCATGTGGTGCCTCAGGTTGGACCGGGACGAGAAGCGTTTGTCACACTGCTGGCAGGAGAACGGCTTCTCTTTGGTGTGGATGCGACGGTGGCAGACGAGCGCCGTGGACACTCGGAAGGACTTGCCACAGTCGGGGCACTGGTAGCGTTTGGGCTCGGTGTGGATCCGTCGGTGGTTCTTGAGGGACATCAGGTTGGGGAACTCCTTCTGGCAGGAGTTGCAGAAGTAGGTCCCGGTCTTGTGGCTGTTCTTGTGGTTGAGCAGGGAGCTGGCGTGGCGGTAAGAGCGACCACACTGACTGCAGACGAAGCTCCTGGTGCTGCTGGTTGAACCCACCGGACTCAGATCTGAGAAGAGACAAAGACCAGGCTTTTAGTTCACATTAACTGCACCGAAGTGAACTGTGTGACAAGCAGGGAACTGATGCAGACCCCAAAGAACTGAGGAGGTCCCTGTCTTGTGACTGATGTGACACATTATTGACGGCAACGATAACAAGCAGAGAGGAAGAGGAGGAGAATGCCGAGTGAAATAGTCTGATCCCAACAGCATCTAGTGAGTCCGACTACGCTCCCCCTTAAACCAAGAGTCGGTCGAACTCCAGAGTCGGTCGGGTCAAGTCCAATGAGTTTACAGAGTTTAATATTCAGACAGAGCAGCTCCACAGCCTCACCATGAAGAAAACCACATCTGCAAACAAACGGCCCAAATGATGAGAAGTGAATTCACATGATTCATGTCTCATAATTACAAATTCTGTATTTATTTATAATTACAAAAATAAAAAAAACGTTTTTTACCTGCAGTGAAAATTAAATGCAGTGTGACAAAATAAAATTCACAAATTTTTTGATATTTCAACCAAAAAAACATGACAGGAAAACAAACACAGGAAGCAGCAAAGGGTCAAGGGTCAATCCCAGTTCTCCCAGTGTGAAGAGACAAACTGATGAACTGGTGATTTAAAGGAAACATTAAAAATCAAAAGAAAACTGAGTGTCCGCAGCCAGGAAACAGCTTTTCAGAATAAAACAAAGACGTCAGCTTAATTAATGAGCGCGTCGGTTTACAACCAAAATCACATTAAAGTGATTATTTTTACGCAGTTTGGTTCCCGAGACGCCGTCGGCTGGTGGGATCGGAGCTGCGTGACCGAAGGATTTTCATTTACAGACTGTCTGACAAACCTGCCATAAAGGTTCATTACACACAAATGACATAAAGACAGAATCCACAGAAACAGTCAATGTGATGTTTGACACAGACAAAATAAAATGCAAACTAGCAGCTTCACTGTAGTTTGACACTGAACCACCTTTAATGTTTAAGGTGAGGAAGCTGTCACACTCTCTGCTGTTGGATTAGTTTAATGGAAAAAGCTGTTTGGCCGAAACTCATTTACAAACTAATGAAACAGAGAAGCATCATAAAAATCAAGTTTTTATGAATGGAGTTTGGTTTAGAAACATGTCACTGTTGTCCGGTGGAAATCTTGTAGAAACTAGGTGGTTTTAAAATGTCAAAAAAATAAAGTTTTGTTCTGAAAAACAGTGAAATCAGACTCCTCTCTAATATTTGATCTCATATGTAATATTTATGATTCATAAAACAACTGAAAACCTGCTATAATGAAGCTGTGAGACACGTCATATTTAGACCAGTGTCCCGAATTTCTCTTTTTAAAACTGAATTCATTTTTATTTCATTAGAATTAGATTCATTCATTGCCAAATTTTAAATATTTTAAATACAAAAAATGTCAGAAACATCTTTTAAAGGACCAGAAACATCACAGTCGGTGTTTAGCCAACTTTATTTTTTCGTCATGTGATACCTGCTGCCCCAAGTGTGGATTAATCCGCCGCTGAAAATAGTCCCCAACAAATGCTTCAGCTGTTCAGACAAACCAGACAGAATCTCATTCACTTAAGTGGCATTTTAACTGAGAGCTGCAGTGAATAACAACCTGTCTGTCTGTCTCTCTGTCTGTCTGTGTGACGTTCATGAGGTCGCAGCCTCTATTTTCAAACACTATGAACGTGTTTGACGTTGCCATGGCGACCCCACGTGCTCTACACTAAGTGTCTCAGTGACGCTGGAAGTGAAAACATGTTGCTGTCAAATCAAATCAAAACTCAGAACATGACAACATCCTGCCGGCAGCTCCTTCACAGTAAAAGCCCTCCAGCTGCTGTTTCACCTCTACTGTCGAAAAACAAAACTACAGACTAAAATCTAAAATAAAAGTTTAATTTGTCTCATTTTACTTTACTTGCATCATGCATCAATAACAATCACATAATATATATTATTCTGTATAAGGAGTACTTTTACTTTTGGTACTTTAAGTATATTTTGATGCTAATGCTTTTGTACTTTTATTTAAGTACAATTCTGAATGCAGAACTTTTACTTGTAACAGAGTATTTCTACACTGTAGTATTACTAATTAACAGATCTGCGTACTTTTTCCAGCTGTTGGCACAAAGTTTCTGTCACCAATCAGATATTTTTGTCTTCAGCTCGACCACAAACTGAGACTTGTTGAGACTCCGCGGATGCCGTTGCCGTGGTAACAGCTCTTGGTTTGGAGACAGCCTGGGGGAAAGGTGAGTCTGCCATTCATCGGCCTAAGACCAGTTTAACTGACGGATGGTCTGAAGCCAAATTTGACTGTTAAATTGATTTACTTCAACATCTCGTCTTCATCAGGGACTCGTCATGTGACCAGGAAGGTTCATATAGAGACTGGATCTGGATTTGGATCTCAGGTTGAGTCCACCATCAGTGACATCAGCACATGAACACAAATCACCTCAAAGATTTATAAGAGATCCAAATATCAGTCAACACTCAGTAGAGGAGAACATCTGGACACTTGGTTCAGTAGTTTTGCTCGTAGCTAATGTTTTATATATATATATATATATATATATATGGAGTGTGAGGGGTGCCAACACGCAGAGTAATTACTGACTTTTGTTTTAAATTCTAAACAATTAAGAACCATTTTTTAAAAAGCTATTTAATTATTGATTACATTTGCGTTTAAATGATGCATCATAAAACTCTAAAACATTAATAGATCACTAAATTCTACAATTAATAATACTGTTTATTTATTGCCTTTAAATGATCAATGAAAAAATATAATTGTTTTTCTAATTACATCATGATTCCATTTCAAAATTAAATCCTAAATATTGAATCTATAATTACAGATAATAGAATAATAGAATTATTATCTGGTAATTATTTCAGAATAATAATTATGTTATTGGATTGTAATTACTGACTTTATATACTGCTGGGCAGCTATATATCATATTTTATTTGTTGCTAGTGGAGGAATATTGGCTCATTAACTCAGCTGAGCTCTTTCCTGATTGGTCGTGTTTCCTGATTGGTCGTGTTTCCTGATTGATGTTTTGTTTGTTGCATAACTTTCAGACACGTTTGTGATGTTTTGATTCTGTATTGATTATAGTGGATCTACAGTTCATCCGACCACACATGCATCTTTCTATGTTCTTGTCCACTTTGACTCCGATGAAATGAAGTTATTTTACTATTGAATCGTGTCTCCGTCTTTTTGGACAAATATTTATCTGATTAGTTTATCTTATTACTTCTATCGATTGATATGTAACTGATGTTGAATATTTTGAATTACGTGTACTTGTTGATGTAATTGATGGTTTCCTGGTCACATGCTTTGACGTGGTGATGAAACGTACGGAAGATTTAAAATGCCTGATTAAACAGAAATCAAAGACATAAAGCAAAATAAAATACACACTGTTATATGTATTCTTTTTATTATATGCAGGTACAGTGTCATTAATTATAAACACGGTAAAATGACTTTTGTCTTTAATAATATATGTTTTCCTTTTCATATCAAAATCCAATCAGGACACAGAAAACAAAACAGGTGAATTGCATTTCTGCCAATCTTCCTTTTTGAATAATCTTGATGCAGATGTTTATCATTAATGCCAAAATGAAAAACAATCAACAGTCCAATCACAGCTTGGACTGTTGATTTGGTTTGAATGCAAAAACTTGAATATTTATCCTATTACCACATTATATTTGATTATGACAGTAAATTCACGTAAAGGAAATGAATATAAAAGTGTACTGTATTTCACGTTTGTTTTAACTCAGGCGTTTTTAATCTTCCATAGTTGTTGTATCTGTATTTGAGAGCTTCAGTTCAGCGTGCGGCCGTTTTTTTTCTCCGACTAAATCTACAACTGGACTTTATTGTCAGTGTGAAACAGAACAGAGCAGACGGAGCTCACGGCTGCTTCGGTTTCCTGTCAGATTTACACTCAGCGGCCACTTTATTAGGTACACCTGTACAAAGTAATGCAATCCAATACAAAAGGACATGGAACCATCATTTCACGCTTTTAATGTTCTGCCTCGTTTTACTCCAACTCACATCTATTATTGAGTCGGGCTGAATAAAAAAACAATATTATTATTAACAAGGCAATGAGTCTTGCAATCCTGAGGCTTATCTGTGTATCTGTGAACCTTAATGCTAAATGCTTACTTGCTGTACAATGTGTAAAAAGTCAACATCAATGAATTGTTAAAAGGTTTCAGTCAAGAAGTAGCGAGCTCGACAGCTGCTAGCTGAGCTGCGGTGAGTCATTTGGAAACATTATCTTCAGTAAATTTAACGATCACATCTCCGAGAGGACAGACGGACTGATGCACAGTGGTGACTCGTCTTCAAAACTGTTTTGCACTTGAAGATATAAAAAATAAACTATCAACAACTACAATAATAACAAGAAAATGTAAGAAAGTGGAGCGCATCCGATTGTACAGGCGTTCCTAATAAAGTGGCCACTGAGTGTAAATTACAGTCCAAGTTAATCAGAAGGTGAACGGATTGAAAACACCGACCTCCACTGTGTTTTTTTTCAGCTATTTATTTTCAGTACTCAGCAGTAAGGGTTATAGTATATGGACAAGTTTTTCTGTTAAGAAATGAATTATCAAAACATAGTTTATAAAAGTGTATAGTAAGCATTACATATATATGCATGGAAACAAAAAGTTAGAACTTAAAACAAAAAAGGGGTTATAGTTGTTCCAAACCAATCTTTTTCTTCTTCTTCTTCTTCTCTCTAAAAACTACTTGAAATGCAGGCGGGAAAGTGTTCACTCAGAAAACCAAAATCAGACATGGTGGAAGAGGAAAATGCAAAAATAAAAATAGAGAATGTACAGTTATTATTTCTGTGTTCTAGATCAAGATCACATCGACTCCTACAGCACTTGACGGTCACTGCACGGCTTTGACTTCTTGTCTTTTTTCTTTTTTAAAACTAGCACCAGTGCTCCTGAAAACGCTGACAAACTGTGTTTTTAAAAACACACACAGAGGCTTCCAAATAGTCATAAAACGCAATTAAATATAAGGGGAAAAAATAACACCAATAAATACAAGAGGTTACCATAAAGTGTAACATAAAAAAGGTTGAAATGATGAGGACACTCCAAATAAAGAGGAGAATCACCGAGTCGTCCCTTTTCAATGTGAGTTGATTTTAGTGAAACATGGGGGGGGGGGGGGGGTCAGTCAAACTTGGTGGAGAGATAAATATGGAAGAGAGGGATGATGGGAAGGCTCGACTGAGAAAGACCGTCACAACATCACTTGGTAAAAGGCAAGAAAAACACTTTCCATCGTGTGGTTACAGTTCCTTAAATCTTCACACAGCAGAACAGAGTAGAGTCTCAGTGGAGCCCAGTGTTCAGAGTCCATCATCTCCACAGGACAGGGGCATTGTGGGTAGAGGAGGGGGTGTCAGGTGGGTGTTTTACATCAACACAGCTCTAAACTCACACATCCTAAAGACTAGCGCCGTCCATTACAAGTGTTAATAATAATAATAATCATAATAATCATAATATAAATAAATGCATTACTACAATGATCTGTCGTCTTTTTTCCTTCTTATAAAAGAGGTACTGCAGGTAATACAGTCAGAAGTACGATTACAATACAGGATCAAACAAACAGAATTGTGTCGGCTCAGGCCGAACAATATACATCTTTCTTTACTTGATGTGTTTTTAGGTTTCAGGTTTCTTTCTCCTTTTTTCAACCTACAGCCACATTCAGAAACCTTCGAGACAGAGATCAGGGCCGGACGGGAAATCTACAAATGTCACATCAAAGAAGAGATTCAGCACTTGTTCACACGCTCAGATTCAAAGACAGCAGATGTGACAGGATGACGGCCGCTACGTGTTTGTGTTTAATCTCTAATGAAAGTCCTGTTTCGTCCTTTAGCTCTCATTCTGATTCTCTAGAGAAACAAAAGCGAAGAAGACTTTGTCATTTGACAAAATAATCCAAACTCAAGGTCCACTTACTATCTTTGACTCTTTGACCCAGA
Organism: Enoplosus armatus; assembly: GCF_043641665.1. Lineage (NCBI taxonomy): Eukaryota > Metazoa > Chordata > Actinopteri > Centrarchiformes > Enoplosidae > Enoplosus > Enoplosus armatus. The sequence continues at coordinate 21,579,134 of NC_092196.1, forward strand.
AAAAAGCAGTTTGAACAAAGCGATCGTCGGTTAACGGCTTCTAGGGTCTGACTGTGACGAGCCACCGAGACTTGAAGAAATGATTCGTGGAAACGCATCGCTTTGTAGTGCGTTACCATAGTAACCGTGTCTTTATAAATGGCACGTTGAACGCCGGAGACGTGACAGCACGAAGAATCGCGCTCATTTTGATTCTTGAACTTGAAAACAGTAGTTTGCAGAACGACGGCTACTTAACGTCCAGTTAATGACTCTGCGTCACTACGTTCAGGAGCTGGTTGTCGCGGTGAACAGCTTCTCTACGAGGGACAGCGATCAGCGGAAACATGTTGCTCAGGAAACGAACGGCTTCATCGTCAGCACATCGACAGAATCTGAACCGAGTGTGTAAAGGCACATTTAATGCTCAACACACCTGCAAGCTTCAGTCTAATGAGAGACGAGACACTGCTGCTACTGTTGAATCTGCGTGTGAGAACAAGGCGTCAGGAAGTGGTCTGTTTGGAAAGCTACAAGAATATAAAGCTCATCTTGGTGCTGAAAGACACACACACACAAAAACACACACACATTTAAACAAGACCCTCAGAGACCGAAGCGTCCCGTCTTCAGGCCTAAAAACTCCCAGAAGTCATTCCTGTCTCCCGTCAAACCACTTAGGTACAAAAAAGGAAAAACAAACCAAACCTCCGTCTTTACCAGCACGTCCACTGCACCGACATGTTGGTCACAGATAAAAACAGTTTGAACTTTGTTTAGACTGACTCGGTCAGAATATGGTTTAAAAACATTGTGACAAAGGCCACGAGAGAAGATTTCATCAAGACAAAACTCCCTACAAACATCATCTGAACCGGGGCTGGAGCGGAAAACAGGGAAACCAACTGCAACACAGAACCAATCAGCTCCTGGGATTCAAACGGACAAGATGGCTCCTTACTCGAAAACAAACATCAGACTTCCTCACGCCTTCATGTGGACCCTTACAGCAGCTCTGCTCCGACAGGCAGTCTGTCAATCAAGTCACTACCACAGGACTCGTCAGTCTTTACGAGCTGGGCTTTGTCTTTAGTAAACAGTCTGGTTACAGCTCAGTCACTGCAGCTGAGTGGGGCATCGACGGTCCAGAGCGAGAGGGTTCAAAAACCTCAACTTACGGGGCAACATGCAGTAGGGAGTAAGGCAGGTGTAGTGAAGTCCATGCAGTTTATAAAAAACTACATCATGTCTGTCTACCGTCCATGTCTGCCTGCCTGCCTGCCTGTCTGCCTGTCAGTCAGTCTGTGTGGGACAGTCAGACAGGTCTACAACCAGGGCCTTGCTGGAAAGTCCGTGAAGGAAGCCTCAGCTCGGGAAAAGGTCAGGAAAGACGTTGGAGGTGTGTGAGCAACAGAGTGTGTGTGCGTGTGTGTGCACGTCCTCCATTTTCAGTCTGTGTGTGTGTGTGTGTGTGTGTGTGTGTGTGTGTGTGTGTGTGTGTGTGGCGTCCATTTTGTTTTCTCCCTCCTGCTTTGTGTGTATGTTCTGTCATGCAGGACCTGGACTGAGTCTAAACACCATGTCCTTCACACACACTACAGCCACACATGGAAAATGAGGAAGAGGAGGGTGAGCAGTAGGAAGAGCTACGTTTTGGCACCTCCAGAAACCTTGGCATGTGACTGGCCCCCCCTCCCCATGTCCCCCCCCCCCCCCCCCCAATCCCTTAGGTTATATGAAGGGGCCGCCGGGCATACCCAGGAAGTTGGGCGCACCCATGGCCATGGGAGGGGGCGCCGTCGAGTTGCTCCAGTGCACCTTCATGTGGTGCCTCAGGTTGGATTTGGAGGAGAAGCGCTTGTCACACTGCTGGCAGGAGAACGGCTTCTCCTTGGTGTGGATGCGACGGTGGCAGATGAGTTGGGTGGACACCCGGAACGACTTGCCGCAGTCGGGGCACTGGTAGCGTTTGGGCTCGGTGTGGATCCGTCTGTGGTTCTTGAGGGACATCAGGTTGGGGAACTCCTTCTGGCAGGAGTTGCAGAAGTAGGTCCCGGTCTTGTGGCTGTTCTTGTGGTTGAGCAGGGAGCTGGCGTGGCGGTAAGAGCGACCACACTGGTCGCAGACATGAGACTTGATGACCTCACTGTTGCCCCCACGGCTGCGGGCTTTGGTCATACTGCTGGGGTCGAGTCCTTGCTCTTGCATCAAGGTGAGGTCTAAGCCTGACCCCCAGCCCAGCTCCTGGGAGCCCCCCGGTCGGGGCTGCTGGGGTCTGGGCTGGCGGGGCTGCGGCGCCTGGCCATGTGTGATCTCCATGTGGAGCCTGAAGCTGGCATGTGTAGGAAAGGCTCGTTGGCAGGACCGGCAGGTCAGCTCCCGCTGCTTCTGGTGGACGCGTCGGTGGTTGTAGAGCTGGGATGAAACACGGAAGGCCTTTCCGCAGTCATGGCAACGGTGGCGCCGTGTCTCGGAGTGGATACGGCGGTGGTTCTTGAGGGCAAGCAGGTTGGAGTAGGTCTTGAGGCACACGGCACAGTGGTAGATGCCGACAGTGTGGGTGTTCTTGTGGTTGAGGAGGGAGCTGGCATGGCGGTAGGAGCGGCCGCATTGATCACATCTGTGCAGAGACAAACAAGGAAAAACAAGGGGGAGGAACAAGGGGGGTGGGAGTAGGGACAGAAGGAAAGAAAAGGGAGATTAGTAACAGAAGATGGTAGTTTGTTTTCACTGTTCTAGCCAAGTTTATCTCAGTTACTGGTTACCACTTTTTCTTTAGAATTATTCAAATATTTTGACCACTCATCATCTAAGATGTTGCACATACAGGTATATGATCTGAAATCCGGCTTAAAGCTTTTAAAGAAGACTACTACAAAGTGGTGTACCATTTAAAGTTATGATTTCTAGACATAGGGGAGAGGACTGCTGGGTGGGGGAGGGAGGGACATGGGAGAAACTATGGATAAACAACTGGGATTCATGTAGGGAACTGGGAGGTATCTGCCGCTCCCTGCACTGCACAAATGGACACAAGCTTCAAACAGCTTCTTTCACATCTGAAAACAATTTCAAAGACCTTCTGTCACAGCCTTCTTTTGGGTGATTACTAAATTCTGAATGTAATGATGAAAATCCATCAAACATGCCCAAAGAACCTCTACCAAGCCAGACTGTGGTTGCTTGCAGCTACTGTGCTGTAGTACAGAATCCTTAAACTGTTAAGAATAATAACCTCTAGACATGTGCAGTGCAGCTAGCTCCAAATACTTCCTAATCTTCCCTGTGATTTCAGTTTGCCAAGACATCAAAATGCAAGAGCCCCATCACATAACTGGCCAGTATCATCATACTACCTAAAGAATACAAACACAAACAAATCAAAGACTAAAATCAAAATCATAACAAGAGCAAGGAACACACAACATCAATACTTTAAATTTTGCTATTATGCTACACACAAAATACTACTTAAATCAAATCTGTGTCAAAGTTGAAAGCATGAAAACAATACATCTAAACATGAAATGTTTGATTGTAGGTAGCCTAAAAAAAACTAAAGTGTGTGATATATGCTAACTGAAAGCAAACAGGGTTGACTTATCTGGTCTCTCCACTAATTCAATTTGTCCAAACTTCAGAAAAATCCGAATTCCGGCACGCGTATGGTCCCAAGGAAGCCGGATTGGAGATCATATACCTGTAATAGACATGTAGAGACCTAAATTTATCTTCACTATTTTTTTTTCAACTTCGAAGAATCACAAACAACTGACAAGAACTCACGTGTACCGACACTCTTCGCCCTCTCCCGTGGGTGCAGTGGCCTTCCTCCTGACTTCCATGCCTACCTGGTTGTCCCCGCAGCGGTGCCTGGCCAGACCGGATCTCCCCTGGAAACTCTTCCCACAGGTGGGGCAGCCAAAGGGGGTAGCACCCTCCTCATGGACCTTCTGGTGGTTGCGGAGGAACCTGGCCAGTCGGAAGGCTTTCCCACACGTATGGCAGATGTGCTTCTTTCGCTGCGTGTGGATGCGCATGTGGTTGCGTAGCGCCATGTAGTTGGTGTAGGGCTTGTCGCAGAAGTTGCACCGGAAGTTGCCCGTCTTGTGGGTGTGCTTGTGGTTCAGCAAGGAGCTTGCATGTTTGTAAGCGCAGCTGCACAGGTCACAGGCGTAGGGTCTCTCGTCAGAGTCCAGGTCCACAGAGCTTCTCTCCATGCTTATATTGGTGGAGCTGTTGGTGGAGGAGGACGAAGGCAAGTGCTGGGCTGGGCAGTCGTGGGCTGCAAGCTCATCAGCAGTGGCAAAGCCTTCACAGCAGCCATCGCACTCAAAATCCATCTGGGCCCCGGGGCCTTGCGGGCCTTTGCACAGGCCAGCTGTAGTGTGGGTAGCAAGCTGCCTCTGGGTGCGAAAGCCCTTTCCGCACTCTTGGCAGTTGTGCTTCTTCTGGGCAAAGTGGAGACGTAGGTGGTTTTTCATTGCCAGCCTGTTGGGGTATGTAGAGTTGCAAACATTGCAGTGGTACTCCCCAATTTTGTGAAGGTTCTTGTGATTGGCCAGGCTGCCTGCATGGCGGTATGTCTTTCCACATTCTTCACAGGAAAAAGGCCGCCGTCCAGTTTCAGCTGGGTCAAATTTCTGGGGCCTGGAAGTTCCAGCTGAAGAGTAGGGCTTTTTGAACCCTTGATGGCTGTATTTCACGCCCATCACCTGGCCCTTTGATGACTCCCCTCTCATAGTCTGCATTTGAGATGGACCAGGCTGCTGGAAGCGGGAACCATTGGGGCCAGACCGAACAAGACCTTTAGCCCGGTGCTCCTCGTGGAGACGGAGGTGGTTGATCAGCTGCTTTTGGATCTTGAAAGCCTTGCCGCATTCTTCACACTTGTGCCTGCAGCAGGAATGGACAGAGATGAGGAAAACACAATAGAATCTCTGTAAACACATGAAATAAATACATTTCAACCAATACGAAGGCAGCTATGGTATCAAACATGGCCCTTTGTGGAGGCTATTATTTTATGAATTATGGCCCATAAGTCAAATCCCTAATAAGGTTGGCAGTCCTGGTACAATGCTATTATGATCAACTAAAGAGCAACATGTCTGGCAACAAATTGACTCTGAAGTTAAAAATCAGAAGTCTACCCAGGCCAACAGTCCACAAAAAATAATACTGAAGCCCATAAGCCTCCACAGAGCTCAAAAGTCTCAAATCAACTATTAGACATTTGGAACCTTGATTGTGCTGAAATCTAGCCGTGGTTCAATCAACATAGATATATCCGAAACATGCCTCGTCTTTACATACAAACTTTACCGGCTGACCAAATGCAAAGCAGAAGTTGTGTTTTGTCACATTGTCCACATTTAGGACGAGTCACAACAAAAGTAGAATAAGATTATTTTACTCATTCACTTTGTAAACCAAGACAAAACACATTTTTACCCTAATGTCAAACAATATTCTAATTTTTTTTAATTCATATAAAATGTAGGATTATTCTTAAACTTGTTACAACATCTGCCCAAATAAAACATAACATAAAATGGACAGAATCAGGGACCTACCTCTTTAGATCAAAGTGGGTCCTTTGGTGATTCTTGAGAGCCAGCAGATTGTAGTAGCGTTTCTGGCACACCAAGCAGCGGAAAACGCCAGTCTTATGGGACTTCTTGTGGTTAAGGAGTGAGCAGGGGTGTCTGTATCCTCTTCCACATTGGTCACACTTGTGGGGCTTGTCACTTTGGTCAACCATAGGCCTACGTCCATCACCACCAACATCGCGGCTTCCTCCAGCGACCCCACCACCAACGCCATCTCCTCCCGACATCCCTTTGGCTCCATTCAGGCCCTGCTTGCTGAGTGAGCTGGCCCGATTCTTACCAGGGCACAGGTGGGTGATGAGGTGGTGGCGGTCAGCAAAAAACATGCCACAGTCAACACAAATGTGGTTGCGCCCATCCATCTTGTCATTGCCATTAGCTGAGCTGCCTCCAATACCCTGTTGCTGGCTGTCCGGCCTTTGGGGGCCATGGACTAACTGGTGATTCAAGAGGTCCTGCTTCCTGGAGAAGCTCTGGCCACAGGTGGAGCAGATCATCCTCCACTCCTGCTCCAGGTTGGAAGGTCCTGCCCCTGTTGGGTTATTGGCATGGCTACGCAGGTGGCTCCTGAGCGCTCTGAGGCTGGCGTAGTGGTTGCCGCACACAGAGCACTGATACACTTCTCCATCATCCTCATCATCTTTGTCATTGCTCCCCATTCTCTTGCCTCCACTCTGGGAGTATTGCCGTTGGCTGCTGCCTTCTTTCAGGCTGCTGGAGCTTCCAGCAGGCAGCGAGGTTCCACTGGAGCTGTGGTAGTTCATGTTCCCCATAAAACCGTTGGACATGTTGCCCTGCTGCTGTTGCTGCTGGCCACGGCGGGGACACATGTGCGACTTGATGCCAGATACATCTCCATACATCTCACCGCAGTCAGCACACACATGTCTGTCCGCCTGACGGTGAGCAGAGTTGCTCTGTGAAAGTGAGCTGCCATCAAAGCGATCATGGAACTCAAGAGAGTCCAACCCACTGCTGTGGCCACCATCTGGGACAAAGTGGGCAGCATCACCAAGATTTCCTGGCAGTGAGATTGGAGTGGTGGCACCACTGCCTTCCTGGACGTAGTTCTGCTGGGAGTCCAGAGTTAGCGGTTCTGGAGATAACCAGTCATTGCTGTCGTTACCAATTGGCTGGTTTGAGGGACGCCCCTTGTGGCTTCGTAGGTGGCTGTGTAGCGCTGCCAGGTGAGGGTACTGCTTACAGCAGATGGTGCACTGGTAGTGGCCTGTCTGATGACAGCGTTTGTGGTTGACCAGGCTTCCTGCATGGCGGTAGCTTTTGCCACATTCCCCACACTTAAAGCGCCGCTCTCCATCATCTGGAGAATTGGCCTGGGGCACACGGCCTCCGGACGGGGAAGACACCGAGCCCTGGGATCCAGAGCTTAGTGTGTCGGAGTTGAGGATGGAGTTGTCCTGGCCATGGGAGGCAGGGTGGGGATCATGAGTCAGATAGTGGACTTTTAAGGTCTCCAGATCTGGGTGTCCTGCGCCACAGTATGCACATGTGTAAATGGGATTGTTAACTGGAGGACCCATTATGGGGTCATAGGGCCCTCTTTTCTCACTGGGCAGGGGTGGCAGAGGCAGAGGGTCCCCCAGGGTGGGGGTGTATGCTGGGGATCGAACCGCACTCAGATTGTGAGGCATGATGCCTGGGAAACTGCGTGGCAGCCCGAGGGAGGGTGAGGCCGTGTTGTGCAGCAGGATGTGCTCCTGGAAGTCCGTTTTATTCGGCAGCGCTACCTGGCACAGATGGCAGAAACAGGAGGCCGTGTCGTCACTCTGGGACGACTGGGTGCCACTGCTGCGCTCCGAGTCGTGGAGGCTGCTGCTGCTACTGCTGCTGCTCACCATGGATGCCCCGGGGGTCTTGAACTTCGAGTGAGTTCTCTCGTGGCTGTTTAGGGCAGCCAGGTTGCTAAATTGTTTAAAACACACAGAGCACTTAAAAGTTCCTTGCTGGTGGCACTTCTTGTGGTTCACCAGGCTACCGTGGTGCCGGTAGGTTCTGTCACACTGATCACACTTGAATGGTCTGTCCCAAGCGTCGTCGGATTCAGGTGAGCCTTTTTTTCCGTGGTCGTCTGTCTCGTGGCTTTGTAGGACACTATGTCCCATACCACTATTATTCAAATGGGAGCGCCCAAACCCGTCAGAGAGGTCTTGGGCGAGGCCGTAGTCCCTCTCGTCGTGGCCTGCTTCTTCTGATACTTCTTCGCTCTCTTCTTCTGTGTGTGCACTACTGGGGGACAATGTATGAATACGTAAGTGGTTCTTCAAAGCTACTGCGTTGGGCAGGGTGCGCGTACAAACAGGACACTGGAATGAACCCACTTCGTGAGATTTTTTATGATTGGCTAGGCTAGCTGCGTGCTTGTAAATTCGGCCACACTGTTCACACTCAAAACGTCCTGTCTCTTCTTGCTGATAATGTGCTTTCATATGCTCTAGAAGACTTGGAGTACTCGGGCAAACCATATCACACTCTTTACAGGGGAAACCCTTGGCACGACTCATATCATGCATTGCCATAGTACTCTAAAGCAAATTGGTTGGAGGGAATCACGGTTCACAACAAAGCAATGAACAGTGATGTTAGGGAGGTGGAGGAAACAGCGGGGCTTAGCTCTTCAGCTGGGCGTGGCGGCGCCGGCCATTTTCTCCCAAAGAGCCGTCAGTCAGGTCCAGCCAATCGGGGCCCACCCTGGGAGGTGGCGGGCCTGTGGGGTCACACCAGCCAATGAGGTATCACTGTGGAGACAAGAGGAAACGAGAAGAATTCAACTCTCTGTTTTAGCTCGAACACGTGTAACAGATTATTAAACAACATTTTGATGATTGAATTTTAGATTGATGAATAACTTAAAAGTTCAATCATTCTCTGATTCCAGCTTCTAAAATGTATTTTCAGCTCTTTTGTCTTTTATATTGTTATAATTCAATATCTTTGGGTTGGCTGAAATAAACAAGACGTAGCCTCAGACTCTGGGAACTTGTGATGGCCATTTGTCACTATTAATTTGGTAATTGAAAAAATAAACAAATACATGATGGAAACAATCATTAATTGTAGCCCTAATAATATTTCATATCAATATGTGAATGGTGTCACAATTATTTAATATGAGACAAATTCATTGTATCCTGCTCTGAAACATTTGTCTTTATGTGAAGAGGGAAATAAATATTGTTTTACATTTTATTATTAGCTCTTTAATACTGATATCAGTTGGGCTCTATAAATGAATGGACTATTTCAGTTTGAGGTTAAATGTTTTCGCCACAAAAAGGAAATCAAATGTATGAATTTAAGGGTTGCAACTTTTGATTAGTACGTTATTTATTAATTTGAGGATTATTTCCTTGATGAATCTGTCAGTCAGTGCAGCAGTTTGTCAGAGGTGATGTTCTTCAGCCCAAAATATTCACTATACCGTGATATAAAACAGAGAAAGCAGATTTTAAAGAGCAGGAAACAGTGAATGTTTGGCATTTTTCCTTGAACAATGAATCAATGATGTCGATCAACTTATTGTTTCAAATCTAATTTCAACATCTCGAGTTCATCTCACAGACTCAGTATTTTGAAGCAGTACGTTTCCCTTGATGTGAGACGATCAAAGTGGCCGGAGCTCGAGACTCTGCAGCATTCACACCTGACAGCAGGACACACCTTTGTTGATAGTGTAAAGAGGACAGGACTCGCTGTGGAACCACCACAGGATCAACAAGCCCCCCCACAGACGGTCAACCACACAGCCTGCGCTCACGACACTGCTGGCATCCACTGTAAGTTAGTTACACCGTTACAGCAGAACGCAGCTGGACAAAGACGGCAGATGAGGACGATGTTGTTCAAATTCTACAGGTAACCTCACTTTATGATAAGAAACATGGGGCCCGATGTTGAAGAGGGCGTGGCCCAACACATTTTGAAAATGTGAAGATTTGCACCTTGAATTTGTCATTTCTGAAAATACACTGAACTTCTTTTTGGCTTCTGGACTGTTGGCGGGATGAGACACCGCAGAAACCAGGAAGACCCCCTTTAGACTCTGGGACATCATTATATACCTTCTTCAGTTCTATGAAATGCTGTCAACAAAACACAATGCACACACGAATTCATGAAAATAATCTTAAATTGCAGCTATAATACAGCCTTCACATTGAAGAAGCTGCAACAAGGGAATATTTGATTAATTAATTTTCTATCGATCTTTATTAATAGAGATCATTTTATGGGCTTTTAGCAGCAGAACTCTTTTATCTGAAATGTCCCAGAATGAAGTTAAATGTTTCAAAGAAACCAGCAGATTAATTCATGAAAACAATCTTTAATAATAGTCGCAGCCAGAATATAAAATAATAATATAAAAGTCAACATTACCAGACGTTTGACTAAGTGCCTGTTTCTGATTTGGTGGTTACCCAGAATGCCCTGCAGTTTGATACGACTGGTCTGCTTTATTCTTTGACTGTTGGATTTGTTCATGTCCACGTTGAAACGATGGACAGAAGAAGAAGAAGAAGAGGAGCTCTCGTGTTGACACAGTCCTGTTTGTTCCTGACGTCACGTGACGCTGCAGCTGCCAACATGTTTAAAGGAGGCAGAACCAGCAGAGAGGCTTCACCCTCCAACCAAACCACAACATCCTCCACACCAAGGAAACACGTCTGTCCCCCTTCAGGACACCTGGGACACACCGACGATATTCAAGGTTCATTATTCAGCGATTAGTTGACTGAACTTCAGTCATTTGTGAATCGTTTGTCATTTTATTAAAAATATGCAGATTTGCTCGTTTGAAATCATTGTGGACTGAACCTGAACCTGAACCTCCTGCAGTGGAACAGGTCTGTTTGTTCATGTCGTTGTTTGTTAATGAGACCCTCGTGTTGCGTTTGAGGTCCAGGAGACCTCGGCCTCTTACAGAACTTTGTTTGGTCATCTTGATTTTTCAGGACTTTTTCAGATGTTATGAGACTGATGTTGAACTGACGACATGTTTCAGAGAATGAAGCAGTCTTTGTGTTTGGAGTCTCCAGCTGTGAAACCTGGTGAATTACATCATCTGTGGTCACTTCACACTCGTCCATCTGTCCTTACACAGTAACCTCACTATGGAGGTTAACATGACGCTTTGCTTTATGGTCATTCCTATAATTTGTCACCTTCATCAACTCCAGTTTGTGTCAAAGTAAAGGCTTAATACTTCTATACATCTTCTGTTTTAATAATTATTTAATAAAAGTCAGAAGAACAGAAAATATTTCACAGTGGTTGATGTAGCTATTATTATTATTATTATTAAAGACAATGTCAACAGAAGAGTAAAAAACTCCAAACATCCACGCCGCCACCGACAACACACACAGACACACACACACACACACACACACACAGTAAGCAGTCAGTGATCCGATCAATACTCCTTAAGCAGCAGAGGTGATTAAAGTGACTGTTTGTCTGAGACAGTTTTAACAGGCTGATCTGTAATCTGTAGCAGATTACAGCAGGCGGCCATGTTAATCTGTACAAACCTGCACCAGGATTCAAACATTCAAGGACTGTCCCGTGACTTTCAAGACAGACTCTGCCTCCACAGCTGAAGACTGATGGACACATGTCACTCCTTTGAGCTTAATGACAAATCAAAGACACTCGACAGATTCATCGACGAGGACAGTGATCGATAGTTGCTCTCATGTGGTTTCATCTGGCAGGACTTCATGTCACGAGTCAAAATGTCTGTTTATTAACTCTTAAAGTACAAACACACACACTCGTATGTATGAACTCTTGTGGTTGAGCAACACATTAAAAGGGAGCGGGGGGGGCTACGAGGGGGCAGGTAGAGCTACAGATGAAGAAAGAAAAAAAGGGAAAACAGTGGAAAATAAAGGTGTAGAGGATTTGATTGATGGGAGAGGAAGCACACACAACACACACACACACAGACAGTCAGTCAGGACAGTTTCGGTCCTGAATTGGAGATCAGACCACCTCATTCAAGACCAGGACCCAGAGACCCAAACTGGCCCATTACATTACTGAAAGGGTTAAGACAACAACACGTATAAATATCCGTTCATCTCCTTCAAATCCCTTACAACTTCCTCAAGGACTCCTGGAACCTTCTTAAGGACCCCTGTAACATACTCATAGCCAACAGAATACCCCGACAAAGGCTGGGGACTTCCTCAGGGACACCGAGATCCCCCTCAATGACTCCTGGAACCCTCCTCTGTGCCACCAGACTTCCTAAATTGTTCCTGAAACGGTCTCCAGGACTGCTGGAACCTCCCCAAGGACCCCTTGAACCTCCTCTATTAGGAACAGTTTCAAAGAATCCTACAACCTCTTCAAGGAGGAGATCGGCATTTTTAGCCCAGCTTAGCACAAACACTGGAAACAGGGGGAAACTGTTAGCGTGGCTCCATCAGCAGAGAAAGTGTGTGATATGTTGTGTATTACAGTATCTTGAAAACTAATTACAAACTAATGAATGTGTTCAAAATGACTTCTATTTCAACCTGAATGAATGAACGGCTTTGATGACAGTTTTGGGGTAACTTTAGGGTTAATTAATTAATTAATTAATTAATTAATCAATAATGATTTAAGCACATTAAAAGGGGATTTTAATGTGTTGTTGGGTCTCATTAAAGCCATTAAATGTTTAACCCTTTAAACCCCCTGAAACTGTGCAGAAAGTCTAATAATAATAATAATAATAATAATAATAATAATAATAACATAATCCATGAATGAGATCCCTTTTAGAGTTTTTTATCAACAGGTCACGGCTGCTAAAACCATCATGTCTCCTTTTCACTAAATGAACATACATGACAATGATTGATAGGAACGTGTTCTATGAGCTGCAGCCGTCAGTCAGCAGGTGAAGCAGCTCAGTTTAATGAAGGAAAAGTGAAGAAGAGGTCAAAGTGGGGGGGGGGGGACAAAGAAACTGACCCACATCCAACATCAGACGATGAAAACATTTTCCAAAGATGTTCAATGTGGCTGATTGTTATCATTATCAATTAATCCATCACTTAGTTTTGTAATGAATTGTTTAATCAATAAACGCTGAAAAACCTCCATCACATGTTCAAAGTCCAACAGCTCAGATTCAGTGGCCGATTCATATTTCTGTACATCGACTCCTTTCATATTAATATATTGAAACTAACAGCGTTCTTACTTATACTGAGTGATTCTAATAATTAGAACCCGTCAGTCAACAATTCACCTGAACATAATGAACATCTGCTGCTTTTCTTCTTCTGAAGAGGTCGAACAAGTCATTGCTCATGAAAAGGATTCACATCTTAATGAGTTGGATTGAAATGGTATTTGTGTGTGTTTCTGCTGTGAGGCTGAACTTCCCTCCTGGAGATCAATAATCTGCAGATTTTACAAATGAAGCCTCTCATTCACAAACAGGTTGGAATCAGGCCTCTCAGCAGCAGCCAATCAAATGCTTGTAGTTTGTTCCTTCGGCCCGATAATGTAAACAAACCGACCGGACTCATTAAACTCGCTCTGCGTTCAGAAAGACCGTCGGTGCATCTCACCGTTTCGGTCCTGAGACCGGATCAGGTCGCCGGGACTCAAACTCCGTGCACAGAGAACCGGATCTGTTCACACATGCGTTGTTTTGGAGGCAATCGGCGGAAACATCCGCGGCTTCAACGGTTCGAGCCGCCGCCGTTTGTCCGCTGATTAAACTCCCACCAGAAAACCAACATTTACTTTAATGAGAGCAGATGTGACACATCCACATCCGTGACCGCCGCGGCGGGGCTCCCTGACCTTGGCCCGTCTCCTCTCGGTCGGGTTCAGCCTCGGCATTCATCTATCGGGACAAAAGCGGAGCTTTCACCGCCGAGACACGGCCGACATTTCCTTCGGCCGACTCCCCAATTTAACCGGGAGTGTGACACCCGAGTCCGGCCGGCCGGGGAGGGGAACACGGGGAGGGGGTTCACCGTAGAAAGCGTCCAGTGTTGGCCATGTATTTCCGGCATGATGCCACCAACAGAGCAGGGACGACACCTACAGCCATCAGCCCACTTTCACTGAGACCCCATTTCCATCGGAAAATGGCTTTCGAGCAGCAAGCCATTTTCCCCATGCTAACGGGCTAGCCTCGCTTTTTAGCCCCACAAACACAACTTGCTAGCACGCCGGCTACAGCTACAGGCTGGGGGCTGTGCTTATTGAAAACAAGATGCATATACCGATATAAATAACCGTGATGATTTTAGGCTTTAATAAAAACAGCATTTTGTGGATATGAGGTGAAAGGCAGTCGGAAACACGGCCGAGCTAACGTTAGCATCAGCGCCAGGCTAGTTAGCAACCCCCCGCGATGAGAGAAAGGGGGTAAAACGGAAGTTCAAAACAACAAAATGGTAAACAAAAGCAACAAACCACCCGAACACAAAAGTGCACGTTTTACTGACGCGCTCAGATTCATTTCCACATGAAGCACACCGAGGCTGCCTGAGTGGAAACTGTCGCCGCTGCATGAGCTCGCAGAGGTTAGCATTCCAGCTAGCCCTAGCAACCCCAGGCTAGCCCGGAGCTACACAAAGATCTCGACAAACACACCGCGGCCCCCATTGATGGAAAACCTCGTTTTTGAGCCGTTTTCCGCGCCACACTTACCCCTCAATTGGCGTCTGCGCCCGCAGCGTGAACGATGCACAGCGTGGAGATGCAAAATGTGCAAGTTTCACGGATTAGGCATGGTTATTTCTTCCTCCTGCTATTCAACCACCGACTTTTGGTTCTTGGCTCTTTTCCCCCTACCGCCGCTTCAACAACATACTTCCTGCCGCTGCCGCTGCTAGCCGTGCGGCGCCGGAGCGCACACTGTCACGCGTCATCATGCGCAGAACAAAATTTCACCCGCAACGAAAACCTCCCGTTTGGTGTCTAAACACCGTGTTACGGCTCCCCGGGAGGCGCGCGGTCTCACTTAGAGTCTCGCGGAGCTCTGTTGGGCCACTTGTGTCCATTTTGATGCAGATTTGAGACAAACACACAGACTTGGTGCCGCTCGGCCTGTCGGCCGCCGGGAATGACCGAACCGAACCGAGCCGAGCCGAGCCGAGCCAGGCTGCTGCTGCTGGCTGATCAAGGGACAAATGACACCCGGAGGTCATTTTATCAGCTCGGGACACATGTGGGCGTCCTGGGAGAGAACCTGGGGGGGCTTCACTGCAGAGAGGGTCCTCAGCGTCCTGCGGACAGTCATCATTGATTAGTCTGTTCTTGATCATCAACTGCAGGTTTCCCTCAGCCAGTTATCTGCTGTCGGGCCCCTATTGACCCCCCCACCTCCACCTCCACCCCCCACTGAGCGTTGTGTTTGATGTGTCATCTGTTTGTTTTCTTCACCTGACAGGTTTTCATATTTCACAGATGTGGACTTAACTTGGTTCTTTGGTTTGTTGACTGTGTTGTTAACATCAAAGAGCACAAACCAGACTGGGATCAGGTCTGAGGACCCAGTCCTATCCAGATTATTGTATTATTATTAGTGTACAGATTATTGATACAGTCCTATTCAGATTATTGTATTATTATTATTATTATTGTACAGATCATTAATATAGTCCTATTCAGATTATTGTATTATTATTGTTGTGCAGATTATTAATATAGTCCTATTCAGATTATTGTATTATTATTATTGTGCAGATCATTAATATAGTCCTATTCAGATTATTGCATTATTATTGTTGTGCAGATTATTAATATAGTCCTATTCAGATTATTGTATTATTATTAGTGTACAGATTATTGATATAGTCCTATTCAGATTATTGTATTATTATTATTATTATTGTACAGATCATTAATATAGTCCTATTCAGATTATTGTATTATTATTGTTGTGCAGATTATTAATATAGTCCTATTCAGATTATTGTATTATTATTATTGTGCAGATCATTAATATAGTCCTATTCAGATTATTGTATTATTATTGTTGTGCAGATCATTAATATAGTCCTATTCAGATTATTGTATTATTATTATTGTGCAGATCATTAATATAGTCCTATTCAGATTATTGTATTATTATTATTGTGCAGATTATTAATATAGTCCTATTCAGATTATTGTATTATTATTAGTGTACAGATTATTGATATAGTCCTATTCAGATTATTATATTATTATTAGTGTACAGATTATTGATATAGTCCTATTCAGATTATTATATTGTGGAGGAAGTCTCCCGTCACTAAACTGACCTGTGGAAGTCTAAGATGAGTCCGGACTCCTTCCTGTAAATAAGTCTTGTCCTTTAATCAACCTTTAAAACAAAGGCAGAATAATGTCTGCTGGACAGCAGGACGTTAAATAATTACATCTGGATGTCTCTCATGCAGCTGTTGTCTTTTGTGACATGATTCCATTTTGTAGATTTTTAGTTCCGATTTTCTATTTATTCCTATTTATGTCAGACATTCAATGTTTGTCTCCGTCCTGATGGACGCTGATGGATGTGGACTTGACAATCTGTGACGCCGTCTGTCCTCGAAGAGTCACACGTTTGTTAAAATATTGTTTGTAAGTTTGTAGGTAGAAAGATTTCTACATTATTTAATGTTGTTTTTAGTTTTCACATGAGAACGTCACTTAATCAGTAAACTGTCCTTAAAGTACTCCAGCAGTCAGATGTCCCCGTGTCTGTCCTCCTGTGTCTGTCCTCCTGTTATAGATGCTGTCATTAGAGGATTATTCCTCCTCATTAATGTGAAGCAGGATGTTACTGTTGGAGTCGGTTGAGGTGGAGCTCATTCTGAACTATCAGCTAATGATTATTGTGGATGAATCAGCTGATTATTTTCTCCATTAATGGATCGATTGTTCGGTCACAATGAGCCAGAGCCCAAAGTGACGCCTTCACAAAGCTCCACATTATTAACAAGACATTACAGTTATTAACAGCATTCAGAGGGAAAGCAGCACATCTGCATCTGAGCAGCTGGAACCAGGAAATGGTTTCACACCATCAGTTCACTTCCTGTCAGTCCACTGATCCATTAACATCCTGATTGATTCAGCTGGACTTAATAATCAGAATCAGAATCAGAAATACTTTATTGATCCCAGGGGGTGAAATTGTACAGTGCCGGTGCTCCCATTCAAGAGTAGAAAGTAGCATAAATTTAGAAATAAAAGTATGTACAAAAATAAAATATAAAAAAATAAGAAATAAAAAATATACACATTTACAATAGTTAAGTGTTATTATTTAAAGAATAAATAGTGAGGTAGTATATGGCAGGTGAAGCAGGTCCAGGAATGATTTCCTGTGGCGCTCTGTTGTACATTTGGGAAGTCTCCCCTCTAACACCTGACACCTCTCTGACACCACCGTCAGAGAGTCCAGCTCCACCCCCACAACGTCACTGGCCTTGCGGATCAGTTTGTTGAGTCTGTTGGAGTCCGCCACCCTCAGCCTGCTGCCCCAGCATGCAACAGCATAGAGGATAGCACTGGCCACCACAGACTCATAGAACATCCTCAGCATAGTCCGGCAGATGTTGAAGGACCTCAGCCGCCTCAGAAAATAGAGACGGCTCTGGCCCTTCCTGTAGAGGGCATTAGTGTTCTTTACCCAGTCCAGTTTCTTGTCTATGTGGACTCCCAGCTACTTGTAATCCTCTACAATGTCCACACTGACCCCCTGGATGGAAACAGGGGTCATCGGCACCTTGGTCCTCCTCAGATCCACAGTCAGTTCCTTTGTCTTTGTCACGTTGAGCTGCAGGTGGTTCTGCTCGCACCATGTGACAAAGTTGTCCACAGCAGCCCTGTACTCCTCTTCATCACCCTCACTGATACATCCAAAAACAAATCAAATGAAAATAAAAACAAATACGTTTTTTTTATCTTTACAGTTTTTCATTGTTTATATATTTTCTGTTTATGTATTTCTTATGCATATGAAAATGTTTTTAATGTAATGTTTGTCGAGTCAACAAACGCCTTTCTCCTGACGATGGGAAAATAAATAATGTACAAAATAATCAGCTGCACTCTCAGGATGTGGGACACTTTTGTAATGTCTCTCCACAAAAACTCTGAACCAGGAGCTAAAATAAATAATTAATAATACATAAATAAAAGCTGCAGCTGAATGTTTATGCAGTGGTTCACATCAGGATGCTCATACAGACGATAACAGGGACTGTCAATCCAATGTATATCTCATGTGTTTACATTCTTTCATTCATTAGAACATGTAAACAAATTATTATTAGTATTTGATGATTTTGAGTCTTTGTTCAGTGATCCACCTTCACAAGTGCAAAAAATGAGGTTTTGAAAAGAAATCAAAGAACATTTAACAGTTTCATCATCAGGTTGATTTTTTGTGACTGTGAAGTAAATAAATATGAATAAATATTCAAACATTTATACTACAAACTCAAACTCATCATTGAAAAGTGAGAAACCGGTATTTATTCATGCTACTTTCTACTCTTGAATGGGAGCACCGGTACTGTACAATTTCCCCCCGGGGATCAATAAAGTATTTCTCATTCTGATTCTGATTTTATTGACTTTTTATTAAAATAAAATAATTTATTCTTTGTCTTTTTCTTCCTTTACAGAGAGGACATGTTTCTATAATAATGATAATAATAACAATAATAATAATAATAATAATAATAACATAACGCTTAATATTTGTATTTGTTGTATCGTATTCTTCATACGATACAACAAATACATTTTGTTATATTAATTATAGTTTTCTCTGTCCTTCAAATACAATCAAAACCCCACTGCTTGATTGTTTACTACATGTCCCAGAATCCTTTGCGTCAGTAAGGACGTCATATTTCCTCGCCTGTATTCAACTCTTTCCCTCTTCGCTTCGTTTGTGATTTTACTGTTTTAATCACCGCCTTGTATCGGTAGTGGTTCTCGGAGGAGCCGGTGCAGAGTGTCCCGGTGCAGAGTGTCCCGGTGCAGAGTGTCGCGGTGCGGTGTGTCCCAGTGCGGTGTGTCCCGCAGGATGGGTCCCGTAGAGGTAAACTTTAACATCTTTGTTCAGCCGACATTTACACTCTCAGCTCCGGGCTGGATTCGCGCTTTGTGTTGTCTTGTCGTCACAAACGTGGCTACCTACGTTAGCATCTGATACATTTCTCTGATGGTTTAATGTAAAACTTACAATAAGTTACTAAACATCGAGTTTAACGGTAATTAATCCCCTTTTGCTGTCTGTGCCTCCTTTGTATGAGGAGGGAGAGCTCTATGCCAAACTCCGTTCGGAATTCTTCTAAATGTGTCTTTTCTTGCTAATTATTAAAAATGCTCACACATGAAAACACGTTTAATTCACTTTCTTGTTAAACAGAATCTCCCGGTTAATTCGGGTTGCGGTTGAATAAGTTACCCGGCCGTTACAGCCATAAATCAAACCCTAACCCTAACCCTTGCTGGTGAGACGTACATATATATATATATATATATATATATATATATATATATATATATCGATTCTGGGCTAATGTTAAAGGACCTTGCCAGTGTTTTTGCATGAGTCAGCCCATTTATCACAAATGACCACGACATTACTATTATTTAGTTTTCCAAACCTGCTTTAGTGTTTTCAGACCTTTTGAACATGTCCTTCCTCTCAGTCAGTAGTTTCATACGTGCTCACTTGATAAACAGGTCGCTGTTCTTTTACATGGGATCTTTTGAGGAGATGATACTGATGTTAGTGTGCTTGGCTGTGTAACAAAGTGCCATTCTTCATGTGACCACCAGATGGAGCCAAAGTGACAAAAAAGAAGAGTTTATTATTAATACAACATGTCTGCTGCATGTGTCCACGCACAGAGCTAATGACACTGACTACTTGTGTAGCGGGAACCTCAGCCTGTTCATCAGGTCCTGGTTCTCCAGAGACTGAACTCTAGTGTTTGTCCTGCAGCTGCTGCACATGTCCGTCTTCTCTCAGAGTTTTTCTCCCTGCGGTCGATTTCTGGCAGCTGGAAACAACTACGGAGAGATCGCCCTCTTCAGGTGGGAGCGTTTACCACAGCTGCTGTCGTCAGAGTGAAGGTGTGTTATTGATGATTATTAATAATCACTGTGTTGAACTGTTGCAGCCTGTCTGCAGCTCTGAGTCCAGATGCGACCGGACTGAGTCAGAAACCAGTTCTCACATTCACAGGTGAGTGAAAACACACAGGAAGCAGCGAGTCCTGAGATCAAACATCTGTGTTTTTATTTTTGATGTTTTTATCATCTGTGAGCGGCTCCTGGTCTCTGTAATGCAGTTTGACTCAGCTGGTCTGTGAGCGGCTCCTGGTCTCTGTAATGCAGTTTGACTCAGCTGGTCTGTGAGCGGCTCCTGGTCTCTGTAATACAGTTTGACTCAGCTGGTCTGTGAGTGGCTCCTGGTCTGTGATGGATTTGTCTTCTGGTCTCTTCTCTCCGTCAGCTCATGAAGGTCCGGTCTTCTCTCTGCTCTCCACTGACTGTCACCTGCTGAGTGCAGGAAACGGAGAGATCAGGTCCTGGAGCTGGACCGAGCTCATCAAGAAGGTGACTGTCACTTTAAACCACAACACGTACATCAGATGATCTGGGATCTGCTCCAGAAAGTCTGTTAACCCTTTAGTCCAGGGAAACAGACTTAATTCTGTTACCGTGGTAACAGTTTGTGTCTGTCCTCCCATCCTGAAGGACACAACAGTCCTCACTCTGACTTTTGTCTTCTTGTGTCCCCAGAACGTCAAACCTCTGTGGACAAAGAGACCCGACTACAAGTGAGACGACTCTCTGTGTCTTAGTTCATGATTGTCGGTCCTGAAGGACGTCACGGCTGACTGCCGGTACTGAGGTCTCTGTTGTGTTTCTGTCCTCAGATCCAGTCTGGAGATCCCAGAGATCAACGCCATGGTCATCAACCCCAGAGTGAGTCCAGACCCTGGAACAGCTTTAAGAATCTGGACCAACATTTGAGCTCAGAAACACAGCTGTTGATGCCTGTTGCCATGGAAACACATCAGTCGGTGTTGATGTCTGACACCTTCAGGGGCTCAGCTCTGTCTCTCTCTGTTTCAGGATAACAGTCTTGTAGTCGGAGGAGGAGACAACAACATCCACATCCTGGACCTGGAGCAGGGAGTCTTCAAGGTCCGTCAGGTTTATCAGTCCTGGAAGTCCTGGGTTTTTCGTTCGGTCCTGCAGCTGAGCTCTGTGTGACGGTCTCTTGTTTTCAGTCGGTCCTTCAGGGTCACTCGGACTACGTCCACTGTGTGAGCGTGAGAGAGAGGGAGGCCGAGATCCTGTCGGGGGGGGAGGACGGAGCGGTGAGGATGTGGGGTGAGTGATGGCGGCCATGTTGGTCTCACGTCTATCAAAAAAGTTTTAATAATAACACTGATGTCCTGTTCCTCAGACGGCAGGACGGGTCAGTCCGTCCACTGCATCGAGGTCCACAAGTACGAGGTGAGAAAACGCTGCTGGACGTCCGTCTGTCCAGCTGATCTTTAATAAAACAAACATACCCATAAATAATAATAATTCGAGATCCACATGAATGTAGTCTGGGTGTAACAGAGGTCACTGCAGTTTAAAACAGAGAAAAGTGAACAGAGTCTGGTGTGTTTCAGAGCTGTGCTCGGCCTCAGTACGGTAAATGGATCAGCTGTGTGACCACCGACTCCGACTGGATGGTAAGAAACCACTCCAACATATTTATTCTAATGAATTACTTATTAATAATGACTTAATTCTTCAACCCTTCTGACTTTGTGTGTTTGTGTCCTCCAGCTGTGTGGTGGAGGTCCGTCTCTGTCTCTGTGGCATCTCCGCTCACTGTCTCCGACCTCCATCTTCCCTCTGACAGGCTGCCAGAGACAAGCCGCCTTCCACCAGGACATGGTGAGGACACGTTCAGACGCTGTTGCTGTGTGTGTGTGTGTGTGTGTGTGTGTGTGTGTAACACGTTGACCTCCTCCTCATCATCCTCCTCCTCAGATCCTGGCTGTAGGTGAAGGTCCCTTTGTGTCTCACTGTCTGCTGGGTGGGGAGGTCAAAGCTCAGATCCCCTGTTCACCACAGAGCCTCAACACACTGCAGCTCAACACCAACAGCACGGAGCACCGGGTGAGTCAGTGAACGCATCACAACTACATGACATCAGAGGGGCTGAGGACGTGGTCATCAGTCCAGCTGACGTTTATTTTCATCCAAAAAGATTCAGTTGAACTAAAACTAGACTTGTGGGATGTTTGTGTTTGTGCAGGTGCTGACAGCCGGAGGCAGCAGCGACCACGTCGACGTGTTCACCAACCTGTCGTACAGAGCGTTTTCACTGCGCTTCTGACACACTCTGTCGTTCATTACTCTGTCGCTGTTTTTACTGTTAGAAAAGCTGAGATCATGTAGTTTGAAGATAATAAAATATTTTGTCTCATTTTAAACAAACTTTTATTATTTGTTATAATCATCTGAACTTCCACAACGAAGTCCAACTGAAGGAAAGTTAAAAACAGGAGGATTCTCAGGCAGGTTCTGCAGGTTCATTCTGACGGACGTCAGAGGTGATGGTCTCCTCTGAAGAGGACGTCGCTCTGAATGATTCAATGTGAGTTTAAGTCCTCACAGTCTGAAGACGCTGGTTTACATAGAATGAAGAGAAAATCACTGATTCCAAGTTGTCTGACTCACCTCGACTGTGTTGCTGTTCAGACGGTCGTGATGCTACTCTCTTAAGAGACTAACTTTATATCCAGTGAGACCTGATTAAACTAAAGATTTCAGTTAAAGCTGCACTCAACATTAACGTTTATATGTTGAACTTGTGATCAAGCAGCTGCTTATTTCCACCTCCAGCAGCTGCAGAGCAACATGGTCCTCCATGTGGAGTCGTGTTTGAGTCCAGTCTTCTCTCTCTGTTAGCTCTGGTTCTGGTCTCCTCCACCTCCTGAGGGAAACATCTGGCTCCTTAGCTGCTAAATGCTGCACTATGTTCAGCAGCTGGTCTCTGAGTCTGTCTGCGAACCAGGACAGATAGACCAGGAGCCGAGAGCGAACTGGTACAGATACACCAGGAGCTGATAGCGAACCGGGACAGATAGATAGACCAGGAGCCGAGAGCGAACCGGGACAGATAGACCAGGAGCCGAGAGCGAACTGGTACAGATACACCAGGAGCTGATAGCGAACCGGGACAGATAGATAGACCAGGAGCCGAGAGCGAACCGGGACAGAAAGATAGACCAGGAGCCGAGAGCGAACCGGGACAGAAAGATAGACCAGGAGCCGAGAGCGAACCGGGACAGATAGATAGACCAGGAGCCGAGAGCGAACCGGGACAGATAGACCAGGAGCCGAGAGCGAACCGGGACAGATAGACCAGGAGCCGAGTCACTATGAAGACTGTCAGGTACACACTCCCTGCCCACCAGTGAACCTGAAGTTGACATTTGATGTGAATATTCTATAAAACTCATTTCCATCAGTGATGAAGTGAAACTGAAAAGTTTTTATTTATGATGCAAAAAATACATTTATATTTTCACTTTGAAAAGCAAAGTGCACGAACCCTATTTAGCGTTTCTCTTTACAACAGCGCCCTCCTGTGGTACAACACTGAAAGTCGTGTTGCGTTCATGGAGCAGAATATATATCGGGATAAATGACAGTTGGGTTTCTTCCCTTTGTGTTTCCTGGAAGCTTGAAACAACCTGCTGCTGCAGAAACACGAGAGTCAACATTATTTACAGACAGACACGCTGATGATCGCAGGAGGGAGGAGTTAAAGAGTCTTCATCAGGGATAATGTCTGAATCAGACCACATGACTTTGGCCTGATCCACCTGACAGTCACGGAGCGTTCAGGGACTAAGATGAGCGTGGGGAACGACAGCTGCTCAGCTCGTCTCTAACAGCCTTTAATGAGAGTTTGTTTATAGTAACAGGTCTGAGATCAGATCCGACTGTAACGTCCATGTAAACGTGTGAGTGGCTGCAGCAGGTGATGTCAGGCGAGAGGTGGGCGGGGCTTCAGGCAGCAGACAGGCAGGCCTGCCGGACGCTCTGGGCCCAGGTGTTGAGCAGCTCCGTCACTGAGTGTTTGTCCGGCAGCTGCAGCAGTTTGGACGTCATGTTTCTGTGGACCGTCTGCAGGAAGCTGTTGGCACCTGCTGGATCACACAGACCAGGTCACGTCATCAAAACCAGCTGAAAACAAATGAATCACTACAGACTCTGTGTTTACGTGGGTCCTGGTTCTGAATCGTGCTTATAAACCTCTTATCCTGGTTTCCATATAAGCTACTTGGAGTTCTCTATAGAAACCAGGATACTGGGGCCTGTAGACACCTGATCCAGGTTTCTGATCAGAACAGCGACACACAGTTCACTACAGAGATCTGATGAATCATTGATCCTCTTCCTCATGTTCAGTGATGATGATGATGATGATGTAAGATGCTGGACTCACCGTACTGCTCCCCGTCGTCGGCCCAGTACGGACTCTGATCCGGATAATCGGCAGGAACGCTGAGCTGCAGAGGAGGAACGCTGGGAAGGTTTTTATCATCTGAGAGCACAACAAACACACAACGGGGTTAAAACATCATCACATCTCAACACAGACCGTCTCAGCGGGACCGGGCGGGTCCAGGTCCCGCTGCAGAACTGATCCGCGTGCGTCTGTCGGTCAGTCTCACCCAGTTTGCAGACGAGGTGCACGGTGCCGTTGTTGCTGCAGAACGAAGGATCCAGGTTGACGAGGAACTTGACGTCGAGGCGAGCCACCTCCCCCTGCAGGATGTTGGGGATGGTCTGCCGCTCGTCCTCCTCGTGCTTCCTCTTTCTACCAGAGACGTTGGGCCCCCTGAGGAAGAGGAGGAGGAGGAGGAGGAGGAGGAGGAGGAAGAGGAGATATACAACACTCATCACTGTGGTTCAATGTTTCAGTATTAATCTGTAGATGGAGACCTTCAGCCAAACCTTCAGTTTGTGTTTTTATTCATTCTTTAGTGCTTCACCTCCTCTCAGCTCCTCCTCACCTCAGCTCCTCCTCTCAGCTCCTTACCTCCTACTGTCAGCTCCTCATCTCCTTACCTCCTCTCACCTCCTCCTCTCAGCTCCTCTCACCTCCTCCTCTCAGCTCCTCTCCTCCTCTCAGCCTCACCTCACCTCCTCCTCTCAGCTCCTCATCTCCTTACCTCCTCTCAGCCTCACCACACCTCCTCCTCTCAGCTCCTCCTCTCAGCTCCTCTCACCTCACCTCCTCCTCTCCTCTCAGCTCCTCCTCTCCTCACCTCCTCCTCTCAGCTCCGCTCACCTCCTCCTCTCACCTCACCTCCTCCTCTCACCTCACCTCCTCCTCTCAGCTCCTCCTGTCAGCTCCTCCTGTCAGCTCCTCTCACCTCACCTCCTCCTCTCAGCTCCTCTCACCTCACCTCCTCCTCTCAGCTCCTCCTCTCACCTCCTCCTCTCATGTTAACGGGACAGATGTCTGCCTTCTCTCCAGTATAATGAAAGACGCGTCCAGAGGGAAGCGTGCGTCTACTCTTAGCTCCTCCTCTCAGCTCCTCTCATCTCACCTCCTCCTCTCAGCTCCTCTCAGCTCCTCCTCTCAGCTCCTCTCACCATACCTGTCAGCTCCTCTCACCTCACCTCCTCCTCTCAGCTCCTCCTGTCAGCTCCTCTCACCTCACCTCCTCCTCTCAGCTCCTCTCACCTCACCTCCTCCTCTCAGCTCCTCCTCTCACCTCCTCCTCTCATGTTAACGGGACAGATGTCTGCCTTCTCTCCAGTATAATGAAAGACGCGTCCAGAGGGAAGCGTGCGTCTACTCTCAGCTCCTCTCACCTCACCTCCTCCTCTCAGCTCCTCTCACCTCACCTCCTCCTCTCAGCTCCTCCTCTCACCTCCTCCTCTCATGTTAACGGGACAGATGTCTGCCTTCTCTCCAGTATAATGAAAGACGCGTCCAGAGGGAAGCGTGCGTCTACTCTTAGCTCCTCCTCTCTGCTCCTCTCACCTCACCTCCTCCTCTCAGCTCCTCCTCTCAGCTCCTCTCACCTCACCTCCTCCTCTCATGTTAACGGGACAGATGTCTGCCTTCTCTCCAGTATAATGAAAGACGCGTCCAGAGGGAAGCGTGCGTCTACTCTTAGCTCCTCCTCTCTGCTCCTCTCACCTCACCTCCTCCTCTCAGCTCCTCCTCTCAGCTCCTCTCACCTCACCTCCTCCTCTCATGTTAACGGGACAGATGTCTGCCTTCTCTCCAGTATAATGAAAGACGCGTCCAGAGGGAAGCGTGCGTCTACTCTTAGCTCCTCCTCTCAGCTCCTCTCCTCTCACCTCACCTCCTCCTCTCAGCTCCTCCTCTCACCTCCTCTCACCTCACCTCCTCCTCTCATGTTAACGGGACAGATGTCTGCCTTCTCTCCAGTATAATGAAAGACGCGTCCAGAGGGAAGCGTGCGTCTACTCTTAGCTCCTCCTCTCAGCTCCTCTCAGCTCCTCCTCACCTCCTCCTCTCACCTCCTCCTCTCAGCTCCTCCTCTCAGCTCCTCTCACCTCACCTCCTCCTCTCAGCTCCTCCTCAGCTCCTCCTCTCATGTTAACGGGACAGATGTCTGCCTTCTCTCCAGTATAATGAAAGACACGTCCAGAGGGAAGCGTGCGTCTACTCTTAGCTCCTCCTCTCAGCTCCTCTCACCTCACCTCCTCCTCTCAGCTCCTCCTCTCAGCTCCTCTCACCTCACCTCCTCCTCTCATGTTAACGGGACAGATGTCTGCCTTCTCTCCAGTATAATGAAAGACGCGTCCAGAGGGAAGCGTGCGTCTACTCTTAGCTCGGTGGTGCTAGCTGAGCTAGCAGTTAGCTATAAGCTAATGTCAGAGGACGGCAGTAATGTCCACATCCTGCCTCCCGTCCGCGAGCAGACGCACGCTTCCTTCTGCGCGGGTCATCTGGTTCCATTATATTGGAGAGAACGCCGACATCTGCGGAACAATCTGGATGATAGACAGCAGCTCATTTTGGGGTGAAGTGTCCCTTTAAGATGCTTGAGTTTGGTCAGTTCACCCAGATGTTCTTCATGCAGCAGTTTGAGTTGTTACAACATGACATTTCAAATATTCAACAGAGACAGCAGATCACTCTGGGACCAATGGTTTCTGCTATTTGGTCGAAGTGACCCTTTAAATCTTATCTGGCTCCAGATGTTCTGCAGAGGGGAGACGTACGTGATGGGGGGTCCGTGGATGGCGGTCATGGCCGGGGCGAAGGTTCGGTACAGAGAGTGGTTGAAGACCGGAGAGCGGATGTTGGCCATGACGGCGTCCAGCAGCGGCTGACACAAATACTGCTGTTTAGTGGCCACTGGGGGGGGAGGGGGGGTCGGCTGAAACAACAGGGACAGACTCACTGAGACACGTTCTCACAACAGGACGTCACTTTTTATTCACAGTTTGAGCTGAATTCAAACTTTCCAGTCTGTCATCACAACAGAGCGTCTGAGGCTCCAGCAGAGGGCGCTCCTCACATGGTCAACTAAAAACTGTAGACCTCCTCCACCTCCTCCTCCAGATTAACATGAAGGAGAAGAAGCCTGTTGGGAGGTTTTCAGGATGAAGACAGAACATAAAACTAAGACAGTACTGAGGACAGAGACTGTCTGAAGAAGGACGTGTTAGTTTGAACAGCTCTGTTTGACAAGAGACACCTTTAAAAACAACAAACGGTTCCAGAGGAAGAGTTAACGTTCTCACCACGGCCATGTCGTTCTTCAGTTTCTCTAAAGCGATCTCACACTTCTGCAGCGTCTTCAGGGGACACCTGCAGGTCAGAGGACACAGGTGTTTAATCAACCAGTCGCTGTTGAGGAGCAGCGTGGACGTCGGTGATCAGCTGTTACCTGGTGTTTGGATCGGTCAGGATGTTCAACAGACTCTTCATCTTACTCAGGTCCTTCTTTCTGTCTGTGAACACAAACAAACACACATCTGAACCCGGACTCGTCTGGTCTCGTAGATATGAGAATAAACAAGCGGAGCCTGAAGCTCGGGTCCCAGGAGACGTCTCCACTTCAGCTTGGAAATGTTGGAACTTTCTGTTCGTTTCGGCTCTGACCTTCATTTTTGTCGATCTTGTTGATCATCCTGCGCAGAGGCTCGATGTATTTGGAGAGCTGCTTCAGTTTCTCCATGTACTGCTGGTCCTCCAGAGACGTGGCTCCAGCAGGACTCATCACTGAGCTGGGGTTACCTGCAGGACAGGACAGGGACAGGAGGGGGACAGGAGGGGGACAGGAGGGGGACAGGAGAGGGTCAGTAGAGGGTCAGGAGGGGGACAGGTGAGGACAGGAGGGGGACAGGAGAGGGTCAGGTGAGGACAGGAGGGGGACAGGTGTCACTATTGTTGTGACATCTCTAAACCAATCGGCACGCTGCTGTGTTGATGTCCCGGCAGGTATGTAGCCTTTGTTTACAAGAATAAAAGATCATCGCGTTCAGGAACCAAAAGTCAAACCTTTGAACCGGCTCTTGGCCTTTCGGATTTGTTTCTGATTTGTAAATATATAAATAAAGGTTGAGTGAGTACCTGGAGTATTGAGCGGTCCAGGAGAGGGGACTCCATAGTTCTGGGGGGTTCGGGCGTTGGCGGGGCTCTGTGAGGGCTGAGGGGACGGGCTGGGCTGGAAACCCCCCGGAGACGGAGTGGGACCAGAGCTGGAGAGATGAAGTGGGACAGATTTTAAAAACCAGCATCACGGTCGGCCTCCGAGATGCACCTGAGAACACTTGTCGTACCTGGCCGAGTTGGGCTGTGAGGTGGGGGGTTGAGGCGACGGCTGGGGAGGGGGGGGCATCGACTGCGGCGTCTGGACCTGCACCGGTGAGGGCGATGACATCATTGAATGCTGCTGTACCTGTGGAGGGAAGTGATTGGACAACAAGAGAAGGCGAATTAACCAATCACAGGAGGAGCTGCAGCTGCTGGAACTGAACTTCACGACGTCAGAGACGACTACTTTCATTATCCAACAATCTGCAAATATTAATCGTTTGTTTCTCATGTTTTATAAACCAAAGACAAACGTCTTGTTTTGTCCAACAAACGAAAACCCAAAATATTCAGTTTACAGCAACGTAAGACCAAGAAAAGCAGCAAATTCTCATGTTTGAAATTATTGCCGATTGATTTTCTACTGATCGACTGATCGTTTACATTCACAACCTGCATTCTCATCTTTTCAGGAGAATATTGAAAGTGAATTAAAACATGGAGGAAATGACTTTTTTTATCCCCAAAACTACGTGGAGGGGCTCTGTTCAGGGTTCAGAGGTAGACTTGGGGGGTGGCAGCTGGACAGTCGGAGGATTTTAGTTTGTCAGATTCATACGAACACATGTTCCCTCAGCTGACTGTCTGACCCTAAAAAGGTGGAAGCAGCAGGACAGGATGAGCAGCAAGGGGTCAGAGGTCAGACTGGGGATAAATACCTGCTGTGTCATTGGCTGTCCTCCCACCGCCGCAGCAGCTGCAGCGGCGGCGGCGGCAGCGGCGGCGGCGGCAGCAGCATTTGGAGGAGGGATGGAGGTGTTCAGGGGGGCTCGAGGCAACCGGGCTGGAATCTGCATCCCAGGACGGACCAACTACAGAGGAACACACCAGGACAGGTGAACAGGGAGGAGTCAGACACACACACACGCTTGTCTGTATATACTTGTGAGGACCCACATAATGTATTCCCTAGCTGCTAATCACCAAAACTAAACAACCAACGTAGACAGCCTCTCTTTTATCCTAACCTAAACCTTCAAACCTGAACCTTAAGACCAAGTCCTAGCCTTCAAACCTGAACCTTAAGACCAAGTCCTAACCTTCAAACCGGCCAAAATGTCCTCACAAAGCAGAAAAGTCCTCACTACAATGCTTTAAAAATTCGTCCCCATAAAAATAGCAATACAAGCCCACACACATGCACAGATACAGATGTTGTCTGTCACAGCTGAGTTTCGTCTTGGTAACCATGCACTCCCTCTCATGGGGTTAGGATGGGGTGGTTGCTATGACAACACACCAATTATGCAGACTGAGATGATTTCTTCAGACAGAAAACGACTTTCACATGAACTCGACTGTTGAACCGTTGGAGCAGTTTGTGTTTACTATGCTTTCTGTCTGAACGACTCGCCCCCCCCCCCCCCCCCCCCCCCCTTTAAGAAGCTCCAGAACCTGCAGGAGCAACAGGAGTCTATACTTTTAACATGACCACTGACACACATATTTCATAATACTCTGTTTCCACATCTTTTCTTTACCTTGTGTTTAAGTGTGTTGTTTGCCACATGGTCTAATACAGAAATGATGACAAAATGGCATTCAAAGTTGATGACAGGAAAGCTATACAGTTTGTTCTAACCCTAAATAAATACCACGCAGCTTACAATTTACACCGGAGTAATAATTCACAGCATGATAGAAATTAGTGAAAGGTGTGCAGGTGTTTGCTCAGTGTTGTATGCAGCGTCTTGTGATTTGTTTGTAGTTGTTACACATTGAGCACCTGAGGATGAGGTGGCTGCAGTCTCACCTGTCCAGGTACGGCGGCTGCTGCACTGAGCTGCGCCTGTGCTGCAGCTTGCTGGGCTTGCTGCGCTGCTTGCTGCGCCTGCTGGACCTGCTGCTGCTGCTGCAAGGCTGCACGGGCCTGCTTTCACACACACACACACACACACACACACACACACACACACACACACACACACACACACACACACACACACACAGCAAAGCACGCAAGCAGAGGGAAGGGTAAGCAAGACTACTGGAACCCTGCATGGTGATTTATCAGCTGGCAGTCTGGCCCAACAGATTTGGTGATTTGGTTCTTGTTGAATCTGGTGTTTCTCAGATCAAAGACTGAAACTTATTCACACTGATGGTTTGCAGCTTCACAGAGGGCTCTCACCATCTTTCACGTCTATCTTCAGAGGGAACTTTGTACTAAAAAGATTTCCAGTCCAGTAATCCCAAGGCCAGTATGAAGAGGAGCACCAAATATATATATATATATATATATATATTTATATATATATAGATAAACCACAAGGACATTTCAGCAACTAGACAATAACATTTATAAAGGAGTATCTTTTTACCTTCATGTGAAAAGTATTTCAGGTTTAAAGAGGAGGTATTCTGCTCATGTCCAGCTCTACATCTTTATTCTGGGACTCCACTAGAGCAGCTTTGCATGATTCACAGAGTCCACAAGTCCTTCTTCATCTTATTGTGGCCCTGAGCACAGCGCACCGCTTCATACTGAGCCGCTGTGGTCGACTGCGTGACAGCAACAGTAACTTAGCTTGGACAATAGAGACCTGGGGACTGAATGTGATGAACTTCCTGTTTATCAGACCACAAATGAAACAAGAAGTAGGTTGGAAAAATGATAGATGCTGCTGGCGACTGGGCTTCACTGATTACTGTACAAAAACAGACAACTTCATTCACTGATTTTAGTGAAACTTCATCATTTGATGGAGAAAATGTTTTCTGGTTTTCCCTCTGATGTCCTCCGGCTGCTCTGCCTCAACTCTCTGATGGACAGAAAGCTTTAGAAAGTAACCGCTAACTGCTGCTAACTGTAGCTGCCGTTAGGTCAGTTCGCTCTGAGCACCAGGGGAGTGTTGGTGTTTACACCGGCAGCACAGGAGCTTTGGACCGCCGGGAGGAGGAGGTTTTCAGTCCTGGCCTCAGAGAGTCAGATGGTTAGAGTCAGCTAACTAAGAGCATAGATATAGATATATATCTATGGCTAAGAGGACAGCTAGCTGCACAGCTAACTAGCGAACGGCAGCTACAGTTAGCAGTAGTTAACGATGACTTTAGCAACAAGTAAAGCCATCTGTCCATCAAGAAACAACCTCCTACCTAAGTACTTTCCTTCACTACAGAAAAAGTTCTTTCTGTGAGACACTGAACAACCTGAGTAGCAGTAAAGAGCCGTCCTGAGCAGAGCAGCAACTCAGACAGACTGAGGGGGGGTGAGCGGCCCTCTACTTTGTGGCCGTGCTTTGTTTTCTTTCTCCTTCTTCTTGGTGGGCGTGCTGTCACTGCTGTGCCCTGAGCAGATGACCATCCCTGAGGCTTATTACGTAATACGTCTCACGGACATAAGACACGACAAGTGAAGGGAGCGTTCAGAGCAGTCTGAAGACTGAGCTTTCGGCTCACAGGGATTACTTTTACATACGTTTTCCTCATTATTTGGCAACTTTAGTAACATTTAATAGGAATATCCAACATTGTAACACGATGTATATGACAGAAAATAAGGGAAAGCATAAGAGGTCCTCTTTAATAATTCTAGGTTGACTATATGTGTATTGCTTCTTGTCTTTGTCCACTCTAACTCTGATGAAGACACAGCAGTGCTGAAACATGACTCTCTTTTACCTCTGAAGGTAATAGATTTGGGTTTTTTGCGGCACAATGAATCATAAATCATATAATAATCCACAAAGTGTTTGGAGTAACCGGTGATTCCTGTCAGACTGAGTTAACAAATAATTCAGCCGAATGTGTTCCTTCATAGCTGCAGGTGTTATACGTATATATATGATATGCAGAGCTCCAAACCCTGAACACATCTGCAGGGACCTGCTCCGTCTCACCTGGAAGGCCTGGATCTTCAGCTGGTGCTGTTGCTGCTGCTGACTGAGCGAGTTGATGGGAACATGCTGAGCGGACGCCATCTGTCCGGCCAGAGACTGAGGCACCATGCCGGGCTGCTGCTGCTGCTGCTGCTGCTGAGGGTGTGGAGGCATCTGACCTGGCTGAGGCTGAGCCTGGGCCTGAACCTGCTGCTGCTGCTGCTGCTGCTGCTGCACCATGTGCTGGATGGACTGAGCCTGGGCCTGAGCCTGGGCCTGAGCCTGGGCCTGGGCCTGGGCCTGAGCCTGGGCCTGAGCCTGGGCCTGAGCCTGGGCCTGGGCCTGGGCCTGGGCCTGGGCCTGAGCATGCTGCTGCTGGAGCTGCAGCATCTGCTGCTGCTGAATCCTCGTCTGGTGCATCTGCAGACACAGTGTGTGAAGGACAGGTCACGAGGGGTTAACATCAGTCCAGCTGTGGATAACTGCAGCGTAGTTTTGATTTATAGTTCGGCAGCATTCAGGGTTTCCGTCAGTGTATTGGAATCTTTTTCTAAGATGTTGAAGTACAGTTACAGTGAGGCAGCTCGGTTGGAAACACAGATAAAAGCTCACCAGCAACATCTGGTTGGTTAAAACGTGAACGCACAGTAAGAAAGCAGAAGGTCTGAGATCAGTGTTTTTTACCCTCATTGTACGTAAAGTGCTAACGTTACCTAACGACTTTGAGACATTTAGGCTGCATTTAGGCTGCATTCAGACCGAATCCAGCGGTTGCGGCGATGTGGGAGTGACACTACGTGGCCATTTGTGTGACGTCAGGTTGTGAACTTTAACCCCCCAATCCAGAACGTGGCGGTAATGCACTTAAAAGCAGTTTGCCAACTGCCTCTAAACAACAAAAGAAGAAGAAGAAGAAGAAGAAGAAGAAGAAGAAGAAGAAGAAGAACTGTAACCCCTGCTCGTACGAGTGATCGTCTGTCCACATCAGCAGATTAAAAACACACATTTACTTTCACTAAAAGGTAAACAAGGGTCTTCTTCTCAAGCTATTCTCAAGACTTAGAGAAGGCCAGATATTAGCAGAGGTAGCTCTGTCACAAAATTACAGTTTCATAAGAGTTTTTGATTTGGTCTGGGACCAGTTTCCTTTGGGTGACCGTAACAGGAGCTAATATTGATATATCTGGTGACTTCACAGTGAGCCAACACACAGCGCAACGGCGGTACCAGCTGTTAGCCGGAGACAATCACTGTAACGAAAAACCTATATGTCGGCTGCCATGAGAGTAACTGGGAGCTGGAGCTGCTTCAGAGCTAACATGAGGATGTTCACCCATTTTGTGGCCACTGTGTAATGCTATATTCAACTTGGTGTTCGCATGGTTGTGTACCTGGTTCTGCTGCTGCTGGTTCTGAGCCTGCTGCTGCTGGTTTTGGTGCTGCTGCTGAAGCTGCTGGTTCTGGTGGTGCTGCTGCTGCTGCTGCTGCTGCTGCTGCTGCTGCAGCTGCTGCGCCCTTAGCTGCTGCTGCACCTGGAACTGCTGCTGCTGGATGGCAGCATTCTGCTGCTGCTGCATGGCGTTCTGCTGCTGCTGCTGCTGGGCTTGCTGGAACTGCTGGAACTGGATGGACTGCTGCTGCTGCGCCTGCACCATCTGCTGCATCGGCATCTGGCCTGGACCCCCTACTGTGGAGTGAGTGACAAGAAGATGAAGGACAGACCCAGTCTACATCTCAAAACTGGTCTGAGGAGAGCTCTGGAGTCTCAAACACACACAACATGCCAAAGCAGAGACTGAAAGTAAAAACCGGCTCCGACACCAAAATATGCAGCTGAGACGCAGCCAGCATCCAGCGAACGCTCTGAGGATGTGAATTTATAGCCAACACAC
The DNA here is from genome assembly GCF_043641665.1 of Enoplosus armatus. Lineage (NCBI taxonomy): Eukaryota > Metazoa > Chordata > Actinopteri > Centrarchiformes > Enoplosidae > Enoplosus > Enoplosus armatus. The sequence goes on from NC_092196.1 coordinate 21,613,317, forward strand.
ACCACATGGAGGAAACACTCACTGGCTTGTGGGTTTCCAGCCACCCCTGCCATGGCATGCTGGCCTATCTGCATCGGCCCCATGGCCCCCATGCCACCCACTGGAGCACCGGTGGGGCGAGGCCCCATGCCAATGGCGCCCGGGCCCCCTCCAACCCCTGTCAGGTTAGTCAGGGCATTCATGGGATCTAGCAGAAGGGTAGACAACAGACAATATTACGCAGCTCCAACATGCACAGCAGAAATCATGAACACCATGAGTCTGGTGGTGACAGATCCAGCAGAGGACAGAACACAGCAAAGAAAAAACAAAATCAAAAGTGACCCAAACAGAGACAAAAACAAAGTCCACCTACCTGGACCTCCAAGTGTCTTCTTGTCTGTAAATAAGACGCAAGTCATTAGTAACTACTCCACTCTAATTCCTTTTTAAATCACTGTCTGATTAATGGTGAGGACGGGGGCTGCCCACTGAACTTCATGTTGTGAGTCAGCTTGCAGACCACAGTTTGATTGTTATGTGTTAATGCTGTTGGTCCACGTTTCAAATACTTACGGATGTCTCTGAAGTGTATGATCAGCCTCGCTACCAGAGATAAATACTCCTCCTGGAAAAAGAACCACAATGAGGTCCATTAAAACGCATTACGACCATCATTTAAGAAAAACACATAGTTCATTAAGTCTTTAACAAGACTTGATTGGTCTGAAAAACTTGCTGCAGGGATCCAGTACTTACTCTGGATTTGGCTTTGACATAAACGTGGTTCTCCATGTCATTGCTGGACTTGGTGTGTGCGGTTCCTGCCTTCCTCATCGCCTCTTCACTGGAGGAAACATAGGAATCACACTGATCAATACACTTTAATAACTTCAAATAACTTTAACAACGTTTTTTTTATCCTATTCCCACTGCAGATTTCTGGGCTTTTAATCTGTAAAATCTGTAATATAGTAACACCTTTCTGTAGTTTTAATGTCTATAATTCATTTGTGTAATTTCCCCCCGGGGATCAATAAAATATTTCTGATTCTGATAACATGGTAACAAGTACCCCGCACCTTCATTCATGCATCACTTTTCTTGGTTATGGTTATAACAAACTTCAGTAATTATTCAGTTATAAAAACTAACTAAATCACAACAAAAGTCATCTCATGACACTTTACAAATAGAGCAGGTCTAGACCGACTCTTTATAATGTTATTACAGAGACCCAACAGTTCCCACCATGAGAAGCACTTTGGCGACAGAGGAGAGGAAGAACTTCCTTATATTTCAAATATTTCTAATACTTCAAAGATTCAGTTTTTAGCTTCTAAAATGTGAATATTTGCTGTGAACAAAATAAAATGAAAATTGCAAAAGACACTTCATTATCTCAGTGGGCTACACAGTAGCTGTGATTAATATTTTACACACCTATATTAAGTAAAGCCATATTTTCATTACACGTATATGGTATGACCAAATAAAACTACAAATACATAGCTTTATGTTGAATATGTCTTATTGCACAACATATTGTATATTAGAAATACAAGTATGCCAACATAAATAGTATAGTTAATATACAAAACTAATATTTATGCTAAATATAAGTCTTATTTTTCATTAAAAATATAGTGTTATGTCGTTATATGTAGACATTCATAGTCAAATACTTAATGTGATCATATACGATAATATATATGTACAAAAATACAGATATAATGTATACTTTGACATTATGAGAAAGAGAACATTAAATGACTCAACCACAGGAAATGTTTGTTTATCTCTACTCAGTACAGAATTAACGAGTGATGCTAACCAGGTCAGAGCTACACCAAGTAAAGAGTTAACTCGCTGTATGAACTGACTAACGTTAGCAGCTAATAATGCTAATAATGAAATCTGATAGAAACTCCCACTTAACTTTGTTTTGTTACTTTTCTGTACGCCGAATTAAAGAGTGGACCCAAACCTTTCGCCAAATATGTTCTACTGTGTTTATGGACATGTGCTAAGTTTGCCTTTTTACAAATTGGTCTTAATTTACCGATTTTTAGACACGGTTTGACGTGACGCTCTTTCCTGCCGAGCTAACGTTAGCCTAGCTCATTAGGCTAACGCAACAGAGACAGAAACAGTGATTTAGTTAAAAACACAACACTGAACCAAAATATCTCACATCTGAGCGACCACTTTTTGTCGGAACTGTGGGCTCCTCCAGTCGCTGTCCGGCCCGGGGACTTCCATTACAGAAATTAGATATTTATGGAGGGTTTTTACTTGAACAGTTTAATGTTTTCCCTCTGCTCTTCCTCCTTCCGCTCCGAGGAAAATGGCGGCTGCTGTGTTTGTGTTAATAAACTACCGCCGCCTGCTGGACTGAACGGTGAACTGTTCACTGCAGCTGATTCAAACGAGCCCACATACAACAAACTGTCAATGTATCTGCCCATGATGATGAAGTTTCTTTATTTATGACGACGAGGTACCACGACAGTCATAAAAACATGGTACAAACATTAAGTCATATGAAATCCACCCATTGATCTTCGTTCAAGTTTAAATTAAGTTAAATTCATTTGAAATATTGAAAGTCTTTTTTTATTGTTCACATCTTCAGTGAAGGTAGCACAGTGTTAAGATAAAGTGAAGTGAAGATAGACAGTAAGTTCAACAATAAAACGAGATGCTCCATTTAGATGTATTCAGAATCATCAGCAACTTTAATTAAGGAGGAAGTATTCACTTTCACTCCATTTCTCATGTCATCCTTCTCTTTCTCTCAGTTCTTTAGTAGAAATGTGTTTGTCACTTTAACGTTGCAGCTGGTGAAGGTGGGGCTCATTTTGAAAGTGAAAGTGAAACCAGAAGCTGATCTGGTTTGACTTTCAAAGATCAGAGTTTGAGGTCGGACTGAAAATCTTCGGCAGACTGAAACTGGACACATCTCTCTCTCAGACTGATTTGTGTGTGTGTTGTGGTGTTACACAGAAAACTACAACCTTCATCTTTGATCTGATCCTGAAAACAAGAAGATGGGTGATGTGTTGAGCAGAGCAGAGGAGCGGAGGAGGGAGCAAGAAAAGCAACAACTGGAACAATTTGTGGAGCGACTCGAGGAGGGTCCAGATCTGAGAGTCAATAAGAGCATCATGAGGTTCACCAGTCTGGCTTCTTCAGACCACCTGCGACAACACTACGTGAAGAGGGCAATGGAGGCGGGAGACTGCGCTGCCGACTGGATCAAGAGCCTGGTGGAAAAGCTGGGCGACTTGACACCAGCACCTGGAGTAGCGGGCCTCGGATCACTGGCCATCGCCGTCCTCATCGATATTGTTTCCTTCAGTCCACCTGAGGAGAGCACAAAGGACGCTCTGCGATGTGTGTTTGCTGAGGAGAAGGCCTCCGAGGTCTGGGACCAGATCGATGAGTGCCTGAAGAGATGCGTGATGAACTTTAAGAACAACGATAAGCTGAGGAGCGACATTGAGCGGATCGAGAGTCAGCTGAGCGCCGCCCTCACCAAGCTGAAGAACTCCATGGTGAGGGACGGGCACATGTCGTCTCAGGCTCTGAAGGCCTGGGTGAACGGGGCAGCCTTCCACATCCAGATGCTGATTCACCTGGTGAGACTCGGAGGGTTCAGAACCTGCGACCCTGCAGAGAGACTCCTCTCTGTTTACCTGAGCGACCTGGACCTGCTGTTCAGAAAGCACAGGGAAGTGATAGAAGAAAGGTGCAGGGAGACAGGGTCGGCGACCCACATGGTCGTTATAAGTAGATATCTGGTGGATGAAGATTCAAAGTGGCATGCCATTGATACTCAGGGTTACTATGGCAAATATTTTGAGGCTTATTATGATCACAGGTACAGCAGGCAGAAGCGTGAGATTCAGCAGTACTTCAGTGAAGTAAGACAGAACCTGCAGAATCTGGTTCATCAAAGAGGCTCCTTGTCTCTGGACCTTTGACTCAGACTTGTGTCCTCTGTTTTTTTGACTCTTGCTTGTTTTGAACATGCAGGCGTTTTGACTCTGACTTGTCTCTCTTGCTTTCAGTGGGTATAAATAACATGGCATTACATTTGCACTATCTAACCCCCCACACTATTTTTATTCTAAAGGTCAGAGATCCACATCAAAATAGCTTTTGCTCTCATGAACACAACTTGTGCTCCTCCAAATATTTCTTTCACTTTACTTTTAGTTGTAATTTGTCAATCATTTTAAAATAACTACAAATAAGTCAGAAAAACAAGTAACTGCCAAGTCATGTGTGCCGAGAAAACATGTAATGACATAGTAAATATTTTTATTATCATTATTATTATATTTTTATGACATTTCTAATGTTGATGGGTGGCTTTATTTTTAAAGAATATTGCATGTGAACATGTATATCTGTACTTCAAGATAACGGCTGAAACTAAATTAAATACTAACTGCTTGTTTATAATAGTTGTGGATTTTCCTGCAAATGTAGGAATATATATTAGAAACTGTATTAAATGCGTGTGAATGGTCTCTAATAGAAGTGATGATTGAAAAAAACTCAACAGGCAAGTTATTACAGTTGTTTTCCTGAAGATTATTCAATTAAACATTTTTATTTTATCAGTATTTCTTTTAAATGATATGAATGATACTGAAATCAAGCATGGCCTGTAAGTTGAGCAGCAGCAGCTCTGTGTTACAATAATTACAAATAAACAAATACAAACATTTAATACTGTTTATTGTATGTTTTCATCACTTTTATTCACATTTTACACGTATATCTCTTTTTTCGTGTGCATTACTTTCCCATTGCTTCTATTGTATTTTTACTCAAAACACTTTAAACGACAAAATCATTTCCAAAACATTTCATGTGCTGACGTAAACTCTCTCTCCCTCCTCTCCTTCCGTTCACTCATCTCCACGCCTACATTTCCCACAACCCCCCGCTGTTGGAGAGCAGCGGGCTGCTCCACGTGCTCTGGGAGTTAAAGTATGTACTACACGGAGTGGAGAGAGGAGGGGCGGGAAAGTGTGTCACTGGGGCACGAGGCTCTCCCCGCGGTCACATGGTCCCGTTTTCTGCCGCGTGCGGGCGCTGGCCCCCGCACATTCACGTCATCCAGCAGACTGCTTGTTGCGCGCGCGCTCTGTTTGAAAAAAATACGGAGACAGAGGGAAGCGCGTGCAGCAAATGACAGACACCACTTCTGTTAAAGTGAGCGAGAGAAGAACCGAACAAGGGAGTCACGAGAGACGCTGCGTCTTCTTCCTCTTCTTCTTCGTCTTCTTCTTCTTCTTCTTCTTCTTCTTCGTCTTCTTCTTCTTCTTCGTCTTCTTCGTCTGTCCGGTTGTCGCTCTCCTTCTTTGTGATGCGGTCGGCGGAGCGGAAAATATCCGGGATTTTTTAAAAAACGCTCTCGTGCGTGACGCTGTTGGATGTCAGGATGGCGACCACTGCCATGGACACAAACAACAATAACAACAACAACAACAACAACAACACCACAGGTAAATACCCCCCATTCAAGGAAAGGTGATGCCAAACGCGCGGCGTCTCTGTTTAACGTGAGTTTATGAGCACCTGCGTTTGACGTGTCATTTCAGATGTTAGATTTTAGGACTGTTGAAGGCTGGACTCTGGTTAACATGGGAAACATAAATCAACGAGTTACGGGTCCGGTGAAGCACCAACACGACCACGGGGAACCTGCAGCTTTCTGCCGCTCTGCTCAAACACGGGGAAGGGTGGTCTGAAAGAATGTGACAGGAAACCAATCAGTGATCTATAACCGAAGCTGTTTGCTCGGTCAGACGGCAGGACACCGTGACACGTAAAGAAATGTAGGCCTGGAAAGACGCGAGGAGTGTGTCTGTGTGTCTGAGGCGGATCGTCACGGGGACCGTCACCGTGATTCCGGTTGAGTTTCGAGGAACTGGGTCATGATGATGACGGCGGTCGGTCGCTGAGTCTCCTGGTGTCAGTGAACCAGCAGGGATGTGTATGTGAATGCACGGGCGTGTGTGTGCGCGCGGTGCACATGGACCGGCAAACCGGGCCATGTGCGCTTTGTTTTCACTGAGTCCGCGCGCTGTGATTGGCTGCTGCGCACACTGAGCTCATTACATAATTCTCCTCCTCCTCCTCACTGTCTCTCTTCATCTGGACGTTTTATTAAAATGAATCAATCATCTGATAACTGGAGGAATTATTAACACGAGGCATCAGATGTGAATGTGTGTCACGTGTTTATTTATAGGCTATATCACACCGCTGTCATTTGTATTGAACCACATTAAGTTAATAAATATAAAATACATACATGTATAAATACAGCAGGTGCAAAACAAATAGTTCTGCTACATGTTGGCACATATAACCGATATTTGATCAATATATATATTTGTCCCGATCAGTCAGTGTTTGTGTGTTTTCAGACAGACACTCTCTTCACCTCCTCCTATCTGATCTCCTCCTTCATGCCTGTTGAGCCATGTGCAGCTTTGATTGGGTGTTCCCTCCCCCTCCACCCCCCCTCCTGTGAGAGAAAGTGGAACAGCAGCAGAAACCAATCACCTTCTCTCCTTTCCCTCTGGTTTCCACGGTCACACCAGGCAGCCGACCAGCCAATAAATCCTTCAGTCACTTCTGTTAAAGAACGGATCCCATTTAGATTCAGAGACAAGAGACACAAATACATTCATTTTAAATCTTAACAACGGACACACATTAGGACTGTTCCTCTGATGATGGAACCAAGGTGGACTGGGTCTGCTCCAGTCTGGGTCAGCTGGTGTTGATATGTTACTGAGCAGAGGTCCAGTGGTTCTGAGCAGAGGTCTAGTGGTTCTGGTCCAGTGGTTCCTGAGCAGAGGTCCAGTGGTTCTGGTCCAGTGGTTCCTGAGCGGAGGTCGAGTGCAGAGGTCCAGTGGTTCTGAGCAGAGGTCTAGTGTGGTGTCTGGTGGATTTACTCGTCTGACGTCTGACTGTCAGTCTTTGTCTTCAGCTTTGTCTCAAGTTTAAACTGTAGACTGTTGGAGGGAACTGTGAGCGTCAGCTGACCAACGGGGTCAGATTGTAATGTCTATGTTGAACACCTGCTTGAACCTGATTGGACGTTACGGGTCAGCTGGTAGCTGTCAATGAGCCAGTGATATTGAAGCATGAATGGAGCAGCAGCCGATCGGAGGATGAGTGAATGGATGAAATTATTGCTAACTTGCGTGGATCAGGGTGGAGGGGAAGTGGATCAGGTCCTAGAGGAGTATCTGGTGGTACAGTGCAGTGTCCCAGATCCAGATCCAGATCTAAACTCTCCACTCACAGATGTGGATTCAAACTGACATATGACAGCAGTAACAGAATCAGACCTTCATGGATGGTTTGAATCCTGTCTGTTCATATATGTCTATCTTTGTGAGGACCGATTGGTTTCAACTTCTCACTGCAGTGGTGCTGCACCCCCCCCCCCCCGTGGCAGTCTAAACCGTCATTCAAATGAATGGAGGACAGTTTTCACCACAACACCTAATTAGGTGTGAACGCAGCCGTGAGGTTCCTGTCAGAATCAGGTTTAAGTTAGATTATGAGACGACGGCCCCTCAGACATGTAAAAGGCCCCCCACCCCCAGACGGGACACCTAGACTGATAGAGATACAAGGCATTGAGCTGGCCTGGAACTGTACTGTGTCAGTGAGGGTCCTCACAAGTATATCAGTCCAGCCTGTGTTGGTGATGAACGGAGGGAACGTGAGAGCAGCAGCAGAGGGAGGTGTGTGTGTGTGTGTGTGTGTGTGTGTGTGTGTGTGTGGGCGGGCCGGTCTGGAGCCAGTCCCGTTGCAGAGTCTGATGTGTGCAGGAGGCACGTGGCTCAGGGGTGTGACCACTGACAACGCACGAGTCACCCCCCCCACAGAGCCTGCACGAGGGGGGGGGGGGGTACTCACATATTTCTATAATATTCCTATATTACTGTACAATACTCCTATTGTATTTTTTTGATTTTTTGATTATGTCACTGAGCCTTTCTGTATTTCTCTTCATGTTCAGACTCGAAGCAGCAGTGAATGTTTCTACTGACGGCGTGTGTGTATCACAGCTGATATATCTGCTACTTATTATTATTATTATTATTATTAAAACATGTGAGTGAGCCACACTGTTGTTTCCTTCATCACCATGAACACACACACTGTAGTTTATCTTGACTCACACACACCGTCCTGCTGCCCCAAATACTCGCTAGAGCACCACATGTGGATTCATCCGCCGCTGAAAATAGTCCCCAACAGATGCACCATTTCCTCCTGTTGGAGAGAGTAAGAGCGTCTTCTGTTAGATGTCTGCTGCTTTCTGCCAGCTGTTGTTTTTACTGTTTGGTAACATTTTAGTGAATGCAACATGGCCGCCTTGTATGGCAACATGAACAGGTGAATTAATCCTCATCCAACAACATATTTAACACACCAGGACTACGGACCTAAACTCCTGCTGCTGTTAGTGTGTGAGACCTGAAGTCAGGACGCATGGCAAACACTCAGTAAACAGTTCCATCTATTAAAACTGCAGAGGGTGCTTTTGACTGCACATTGCAACACATTGGTGTTTTTAACAACAATGACATGAAGTCGTTACAATATATATGAACATGTTTGATATCTCTTCAAACCTCAGCTATGAAGCTGCTCAATAAACTCTCAACATCATAATTATTAAAAGCATCAACAGGCGTTAATAACAGAATATCTGAGTGCACGTGACAACCAGATAATGTGAGTCATCGACGTGTTTATTGTGTTTGTGCTGTTATTGAAGCAGCAGACTGTGTGTGTGTGTGTGTGTGTGTGTGTGTGTGTGTGTGTTGCGTCACGTGCAGCAGTGACACGTGGAAACAGACACTGCTGCAGGATGAGAACACTACATTCACACCTGTAGTTTAAACAGCTGCAGGGTTCCTGTTGATGGACTGTGATGAGATGTGGTTCAGACCTTCATGGTCCCCTCAGGATGAACTGTAGTAACTCTGGTGATCCTCTGACTCTTCATCAGCGCCACCATCAGGTCAACATGTTCATGTGTCCAATACTTCGGTTTATGATCAAATACCTGCAGAACTGATGACGTTCATCAGCCTCAGCTGGACTCTGTGTTTACTGATAATAATCTAATTAGCAATTAGCTGCTCGCAGCCACTAACTGCAGCTGTAGCTGTTGTGTAGCTAACTGAACTAGCTGACAAAGCTAACGTTAGCATGCTAATTTCTGAGAGGTAATATGGAGGACGGTCGACATGTCTGACCTGAAACTTAAATATTAATAAATGATGTTTAATAATGAAGATTTTAAATTACATTTCACTAAAATAACACAACAGACCTCAAATAATGAAACTTGATGCTCATCAGTCTGTTTCTGTGACGTTCTGCTGATGATCATCTCATCTCATCCTGCCCCCCCACCCACGTTGCCTAAATTCCTAGAAAGTCTTGTTGTGAACTTTTACCACTGAACAACCCCCCACCTCTCTCCACCCAGCGGCTACCATGGTTACAGGAAAACAGCCAGGCTTCCTCTGCATAAATATCCTCCCCTCTTTTCCTCCCCACCCACCACGCACACAGAAACACACACAACGCAGATGGCTCCGCCCCCTCATGTCTGGCAGTGTGAGGACATTAAACTGATCTCAGACCAGCTGCTGCTGCTGAGAGTTCTTCTTTCTCTAACTGACTGTGAGATGCTGAGAGTTGAGTTAATGGATGTGTGTCCTGTATCTCTGTCTGTTGTCACATCGTTAAAACTCATCATGAGCAGTGTGACGTCGTCCTGCTGGATCTCAGACGGAGCTCACCTCACAGTTAGTCGACACTTTTGGGAGATATTGTCGCTATCGGCTGTCAGGAGCTCATGATGTCTTTGACTCGGCTGCTCTTACTTATGAACACTGTCTGTCTGTCTGTCCTTCTCTTTGGTCCAGACACAGATCTGATAGACATCTGTTCTTTCAGCTGTTGACCTCCAACTCTCTGTCTGTCTGTCTGTCTGTCTGTCTGTCTCTGCAGGAGGTGTGATCTCCTATGTGGGTTCATGTGGAGGCTCTCCAACCCGGACCAGTCCAGTCTCCATGTACAGCGAGAACTCCAACTCCCAGCCAAGCTTCACCTTCTCCTCCTCCTCTTTAACTCCCTCCTTCCTCAGCAGCAGCAGCTCCAGTTCAGGCTCTGCAGGAGAAGACGGCTCCTCCTCAGCAGGAGGTTCACCTCGAGGCCGAGATGACGGAGGCTCTCTGAGGGCGTCGCCCAGCAAGTCCGTGGCCAGTCTTACCAGTAAGAGCCTGACAGCTAAACCAGCTGATTATGACAGTTGAGCCTCAGAGAAAGGCAGCAGGTTCCAGGTTCTCAGGGTGTGTGTCGTCTTTCTTCACCCAAACAAAAATGGCGACCTGATGAAGAAACAGTCATTGCTGAATGCTATTTAATTGGCTGTCCTTCTGAATAAATCATTAATAAACAGTTTTCTAATAAACTGAAAATGATAAATCATTAACAACAGTATAACAAACAATAGTCGACTTTTTAACATGTTTAATGGCTGCAGAGAGAACACAGTGCTGTCCTCAGATCTGTTTCTGCATTAAAGTGACTCATTCAGATGGTTTTAAAATAGCGACTAACTGTGTGTGTGTGTGTGTGTTTCAGAGCTGAACGGCATGGTGTTGCTGTGTAAGGTCTGTGGTGACGTAGCTTCAGGTTTCCATTACGGAGTTCACGCCTGTGAAGGCTGCAAGGTGAGATATTCATCACACACACACAAACACACACACACACACACACACACACACTCACAGAATATTTGATCATCTGCATCACATGACCTCATCACTGTTTGTTCTGCTTCATATATATCACATATTTGGTCCCACTGGAGTTATAACTTCTAAATATTATGTCAGAGAACAAAACAGACCTAAAAACCCAAAACGCAGTATCTGTACTTTGGCTGAGTATTACTGCACTCGTAGAAAGACAGCTAATGTACGAGGGCTGAGGAAGTGGAAGCTAGCTTGTGAGATAGCTGCGGCTAGCCTTAGGCCAAGCTAAGTTTAGTTATTGATTTTCCTCTCGTCGTCCTGCAGGGTTTCTTCCGTCGCAGCATCCAGCAGAACATCCAGTACAAGAAGTGTCTGAAGAACGAGAGCTGCACCATCATGAGGATCAACAGGAACCGCTGCCAGCAGTGTCGCTTCAAGAAGTGCCTGTCTGTGGGCATGAGCCGAGACGGTGAGACCACCTGTCTGTCTGCGCACCTGTGTGTCTGTACACCTGCAGACCTGTCTGTCTGAGCAGCCGTCTGTCTGTACACCTGTCCCCCCGGGGATCAATAAAGTATTTGTGATTCTGAACATACGCCCCCCCCCCCCTCCTGTCCACAGCGGTTCGTTTCGGTCGGATCCCAAAGCGTGAGAAACAGAGGATGTTGGCTGAGATGCAGAGCGCCATGAACAACATGGTCAACAACCAGCTGCAGAACGACTTCCAGCTCACCAGCCTGTCCTCCTCCTCCTCCTCCTCCTGCTCCTCCTCCTCCTCTCCCTGCCCAGGGGTGACCATCGCCTCCCAGCCCCAGCCTTCAGCCCTGCCACTCGCTCCTTCCTCCCCCTCCCCTCCTGCTCCAGCTTCCTCCTCCTCACCCCCTCCTCCTCCTCTTCCTCCTCCCCCTTGTCAGAGCTCCTCCTCCCCTCCCCCCAGCCCCGGGTTGGATTCCACCATCAGCGCCATCGCCCGCGCTCACCGAGAGACCTTCCTGTATGCTCACGACAAACTGGCCAATCCCCACGCACCACCTCAGCATCAGAATAACCACGCCCACCACCACAATGGGGAGGCGGAGCAGTGGGGACCCAATCGGTGCCCCAACGGTTACCATGCCAATGGCCTCAACACCATCTATCACCATAACAACAACATGGGGACGGGGCGCTACCTGCCGCCGGACAACAGCCGAAACATCACACATCATCACCATGGCAACGGGAGGCGGAGCCTGCACAACAGTAACCTGATTGGAGGAAACGGGCTCGGTGATCATGTGACCCAGGGGCAGAACTGTCCAATGAAGAACCGCACGGCGATAGTGCTGGTAAGAACCAATCAAAAAGTGATTGGACGGTGGATGTTCAGGGGGGAGGGGTTTACTGACAGTTTGATCGACCTCTCCTCTCTCTCCAGGCCTGTCCGATGAACATGCAGCCTCAGGCCGACCCCTCAAAGACACCCCAGGAGATCTGGGAGGACTTCTCTCTGTCCTTCACCCCTGCCGTCAAGGAGGTGGTGGAGTTCGCCAAACACATCCCAGGATTCGGTTCTCTGTCCCAGAACGACCAGGTCACCCTGCTCAAGGCCGGCACCTTCGAGGTACGACAGATGTAGCGTCACGCTAACGCTCGCCACGTCTTCTGTTAGTCAGTTAGCTCATCTCATGTTTGATAATGTTTGAGGGGATAGAAAGAGAGACTTTAAATTAGTAAAGATGGGTGGGCTCTCTTTTCATTCAATATTTTGTGAAGTCCTCTTCTCGTTCTCTCTGAGAGTTTGATATCGCTCTCATGTCTGCACAGTAAATATGAAGTTACAGCCAGCAGCCGGTTAGCTTAGCATAAAGACTGGAAAGAGGGATTCTATCCAAAGGTAATGAAATTGTAGTAAACTGACTGTAGGAAGTCACTTGCTCCCCGGCCAAAACCCCCCGTTTGGTTTGTGTACATACGAAACAAACGAGATATAACGTGTTAATCAGTGAGCTTTAGTGCTGCAGCTAGCTGGATTTTGTTACCTTTGGACAGAGCCAAGCTAGCTGTTTTCTGTCTTTATGCTAAGCTAACCGACTAAACTCTCAACAAGAAAGAGAATCAGCGGATTTCCCCAAAAGAAGACCTGATTTAGTCGAGTCAAAATGTGCTGACTTTATATTTCTAAAGAGGAGTTGGATGTTTCCCTGTTTCCTGCAGCATCTAGTGGCCGTTAGAGGAACTGCAGCTTATTGGCTCCAACATCTTCTCTCTTGTCTCAGGTGCTGATGGTGCGCTTTGCATCCCTGTTCAACGTGAAGGAACAGACAGTGACCTTCATCTCTGGCGCCACCTACAGCATGGAGGAGCTGAGGGCAATGGGGATGAGCGAGCTGCTGGGAGCCATGTTTGACTTCAGCCTCAAACTAGCTGCACTGGAGCTGAACGCCCAGGAGCTGGGACTGTTCACCGCCGTGGTCCTGGTGTCTGCAGGTGAGGAGGGAGGGGCAGTGGACAAAATTCTCCTTTATCATCTGAATTGGCAGGCTGCTAAGCCCCGCCTCCCTTAGTTACTGTTGCTAACCTGTCATTATTTCCGCCTCATTTCTGCCGAGTCATTTATCTCGAATATAACAGTCGCAGATCAATGAAGCATGGATCAATGAACCAGTAGCTCTACATCTTGGACACTAATATTCTACTGTTTCTGCATGTTATCTTTATATTGAACAGTTTTCAAGAACAGTGTTGTTCTTCTTCTCCTCCTCTTCAGACCGGTCCGGTATCGAGAACGTGGCGTCGGTGGAGCAGCTGCAGGAGAACCTGATTAGAGCTCTTCGCTCGCTGGTCAGCAAGTCGGCCGTCGCCCCCGGCAACAACCATCACAACGTGGACTCGCCGCGCTTCACCAAACTGCTGCTGAAGCTGCCCGACCTGCGAACGCTCAACAACATGCACTCTGAGAAGTTGCTGTCCTTCCGCATCGACGCCTGATGACCTCACTGATGATGTCACTGACATCACTGACTCAGATCAGCATCACTTCCTGTGGTCTCTGAGGATAACAAATGAATAAATACAATATCATGTGGTGCTCTCCATCGCCACGATGCCAGCTCATAACATCATCATCCCAGTGTGCTGATGATGTCATCGCTGCCAACACCTGACATATGTTGATGTCATCAACAGAACTGTTCAGCACACAGCTCACTGCCAAAATAAGAGTCTGCAGCTTACAGCTTACATTCCGACTGGCCGAGTTAAAGTCCCACATGTTAAGAACACTTGTTAGCCGTTTGACCCAGAGGTGATCAATAATAATTGAATCTCTGTGAATCCGGTACAGAGTGGTTTACTTAGCTTAGCACAAAGACTGGAAGCAGGGGGAAACTGCTAGCCTAGCTCCATCAAAACAGAAAAAATCCCAACAACTACATGTTGTATGTTGTTTATGGAACAGAAGAAATAGAAATGTAAGGAGGAGACATTGTGGTTTTAGCAGCTGTTAGCATCGGAGCTTTTTGTTGACCCCATCACTATCAATCTAAATCCCTGAAGCCCACTAACCCAGGAAACCCTCTTTGATGGGTCTGAACTCTACTGTCAACTGGATTTATTAAAATGTTAGACTCTTCCAGTACAAACTTTTCCAGGCGAAAGGGGACATCCAGAACTTCCAAGCACCAAGTTGACTTGCTGTTTTGTTGTAAAACGACAAACAGACAAAAGCTTCATCTTAACTTCATCGTCCTACTTTTAATATTCAAGTGGCAACTTGTTTTTGTCTGAATCTGTGAACATGAGGAGGCAGAGTCCACCAACACCAGCCAATCGTACGAAGGAAGGGCAGTGACGGACAGCTCCACTGACCAATGAGGCGCTGCAGGAGAGGCGATGTGTTTAAGTACAATCAGAAAATCTGACGTTACAGTGAGCTGCTGTGAGAAGCCTCAAACTGTCGTCTCTCTAACAAACATGCAGCAGAACATCTGTATGAAAATTGTAAATAAATACAAATATCCAGTTATGCTTGAACTGTTTGAAGAACTGTGTTCGACACACAAAGATATATTATACATTTATATTTTTTGTTAATATGAATATATGCCTGTGCAAATATTATGACTGTATAAAAGTGTGTGGAGCACAAACTGTATGTACAAGATTTTAAACAGTGTTGAGTATGAAATGCATCTAATGGACATGAGATGTATTTTAATGTGTTTTATGTTGTAAAGACATTATGTATAAAAATACACATCAGAGTCCTGAACGTCTTGTTTTTCTTTTGAGAGCACAAATTAAGTAATTTGAATAAAAAGAATAGACATATAACAGAAAAAGTATATTTAAAGATGTATGAATTAATTAATTAAATTAAATTAAAAATAAAACAAAAATAATAACCACATACATAGATGTACAGGAACCTTTCACTAGTTATTTTCACACGATATATATAATCATAAATAATAATCAGCACCTTCACACTCAGTCTATACTGAGAGAAAAACAGAAAGATCATGTTTTTTTACTGAAGGAATAATGAAAATAATTTATACTATTTTAGCTAATAATTTAACGTTCTGTATTTCTTTAGGAGGTTTTTACACAAAGACAGAGAGATGCAGAAATGAGTGAGTCACAGGATGAGAAGTAGGTCAAACTGGAGGCTCATAACCAACTTTACACTCTGCTTTCTGATTGGTCAGCTGCTTCAAAAACCTCAGTATCCCCACCAACCAATGAGGAGCCAGCAGGCGGAGACACGAGTGTCCCAGTTTCAGACTGATTCATACATCACTGATACATATAATGTTTACCATGTTGACCTGATGATGGCGCCAGACGAAGAGTTATTACAATTCATCCTGAGGGGACCATGAAGGTCTGAACCACATCTCATCACAGTCCATCAACAGCTGATGACATGTTTCATCTGCAGACGCTGATGGAAACAAGTCGACACTTTAACTGAAGTCAGATTCTGCTTCAGAGACTGATCAGGGATCAGGCCTGGACTATATTCTTTGCAGTATTTATTTTAACATTAAAATGGATGCCAATTTGGAGCCAATTTTAGACACGTTGTGTACTACTGGATAGATTAGTAGAGTAGTCCTGTTATATCATATCAGCATATTATGTTTTCTTATGTAAAAACTAGTGACTACAGCTGTCAAATAAATGTAGTACAAAGTAAAGTACCAGTATGTCACCTGTTAGATTAACTGTACATCCTGTACAAATAAAAGTCCTTGAATCCTTGAGTTGTACCTTGAACCTCCATGATAGGGGACATGTTCAGTCTGTCTGGTCTGGAGTCTTTTCCCTGTCATGTTATCTCAACACGTGTAAAAGTGTGTGTGTTATGTCACAGTGTACAGTAAGGAGTGCAGCAGTGCATGCTGGGAGACCAACAGAGAGAGGCAGCAAACAGACAAGAAACAGTGACTCCTGGTGGCCGCAGGGCAGCACTGCAGGGCAGCTTCACAAAATAAAAGCCCCACCTCAACTCAGACATTAATGAGCTTTTGTGTAAATACGTGGACAGTCTGTCGTTTTATTAAAAAGTCGTTTTTCACAGATTTGATGAATATATAAGAATTAACATTTCACTGTTTTTCTTGGTGCAAAAGGTTTATTTACATTTTGATGTTTAGTGCAGTGATCAAATAAACACCAACAGAAACACTGAAGATCAGATGACAGGAATAAACAACATGTGATAAACAGACACAACAGGAAAATAAGATCATCACACAGGGGGAATATACAGGTGAGAGACTGACATCTAGTGGACATGAGAGGGAGGACAAAGAGTCAAAGGTGGAGGGAAGACGAGCCAGTCAGATGAGTGGACTGCTGCAGAGAAACGCCAACCAGTCCGTCAGACTGGGATCAGGTTTATGAGGCTGACAGACAGACAGACAGACAGACAGAGAGAGAGAGACACACACACACAGAGAGACAGAGACAGACAGAGAGACAGATTAGTTCACTTTCATGAGTAGAGAGCTGTCACTGTGAGGAGAAAAAACAGATAATAAAGTTGTAATGTTATGAGGTGTTTATGTTATTGTTATTATGACGAGTTAACAGTGGTGGAAAGTAACTAAGTACAGTTCTGAGGTACTTGTACTTGACTCTTTGTACTTCTACTCCACCACATTTCAGAGGGAAATAGTTCTTTTTACTGCACTACATCCATCTGACACCTTTAGTTTCAGATGAGAGCAGCAACAAGGAGTTTGGTGATGAAACGTCTCAGTTTGATACTGATGCCTACTGACCAGACTATCAACGAGACGATTGGCTGTTTCTATACAGTGATGTCTTAATGTCTGTCAACAGGTCAGATTCCCAGCGAGATCAGAATAAACGATTTACGTCAGAATGTTGATGAACACATTAATGCATCAATAATATAATATATATTATTCTATATATACATTATTATTCTATTATTATAATGAGTGCTTTTTAATTAGGTAGAGTGCTTTAAGTATATTTTAGGATTTGTACACTGTTACCTTCAGTCCAGATGTGTCCAGAGGTTGTCCATCCCTTCGTACTGACAGCAGTCGGGCTCGTCCGCTGCCCGGGTATCCCTCCTCCAACTCCAGGTGACACACCAACAACGCTGACTTCAGGTAGACCAGCAGACGCTGAGCAGGACGCCAGTCGATGGCAAAACTGAAAACACACACAGAAGATCAGCGTCCAGTACACACAGACAGAGGTCCAGGAAGTGTTTAGCCTAGCTTAGCACAAAGATAAATGCACAAAAAAATCCAACTGCTGTTAGCTGACAAGCTGGTCACACAGGCTCATCCAGTAGGAAACCCTTCCAATCCAGCAGTTACCATGGAAACTACCTCTGAATTTGCATCTCAAAATATTTCTATTGATAAGCAAGACTGAACCCAAATCTGGGGTTCATTAATGACTAACTGATGAATTAAAGGTATTTGAGGGTAAAAACTGAAGGACTCAACAACAAATAGCTCCAAAGCTAACTGCTGCTACAACCACAAAGTCTCCTCTTTACATTTCTGTTTCTAAACAACATACAACATGAGAGTCAGAAGGTGGACTGTGTCTCTCCTGCTGATGATTATTGATCTGTTGGACTGCTCCTTTAAAAACACCTCTAATGCCTCTGTTTGTAAAGGAACTGTTGAATTAAATCATCTACTATAGAAGTGTAGATAAATGAAACAGCAGCTGGTCAGTCTCAGCAGTGTTAGCTCTTCATGACAGGTGATTACTGATTATTGATCTGACGGGTTTTAGTCCAATCAGAACCATCAGAGGTCTCGCTCGTCATCACCAACTGACAGGAGAACAAACAGCAAGTGGAGGTTCACCTGGATCTCAGTCCTTGGATCTCAGACAGCAGCTCGAACTGACCCATGTAACTCTGCATCACCTCCAGCATGGCGGCGCTCAGTCCAGCCCGTTTGCCCGACATACAGTCCTCCACCAGGCCAAACGTCCCCTCATTCACCTGCACACAGACACACTGTCACTTTAAGAAGGACTAACAAATCAGCAGCTTGCAAACATTTTCAACTTGCAGGTGACCAATTTTTTTCTTTGTATGTGTGTGTGTGTGTGTGTGTGAGACCAGGGTCATGATAATCTGTCCATGAGTGGTCTTTTGTCTGAAGGGGGACACACAGTGTAGGCTTGGAAAACCGGTCCATCCAGCAGCTGTTGAGATCAACAGCTGCTGGATGGACTGTGGTGAGATGTGGTTCAGACCTTCATGGTCCCCTCAGGATGAACTGTAATAACTCTGGTGATCCTCTGACTCTTCATCTGGGCCATCATCAGGTCAACATGTTCATGTGTCCAATACTTCGGTTTATGATCAAATACCTGCAGAACTGATGACGTTCATCAGCCTCAGCTGGACTCTGTGTTTACTGATAACTAGCTAATGTTAGCATGCTAACACACTAAACTAAGATGGTAAACATGGTGAACATTATAGCTGCTAAACACCAGCATGTTAGCATGCTGCTATTAGCATTTAGCTTCATCTCAGAATAACGAATCAAAGCTCTGATTGAGTCGAACAGGGTCATGTTAACCTGGATTAGTTACCTGCAGTCTGAAGCGGTCATCATGGCTCCAGGTGACTGACAGCTTAAGTGGCTCCAGCTCATTCGACGACTGGTTAGAGGAGGGGCGTGGTCTAAGCTCCACACACAGCTCAGATTGGTTGAAGGACAGCAGGTTGATCTGCATGACGTCCTGCACAGCAGAGATGTACACCTGCAGCCTGACAGGTGAACAGGAGGCTGAGTTAGAGACCAATCAGAACGATTGACCGAGGGTCACCTGACCTGATGACACTCACTCGTCTCTGAGTCGCTGCCAGCTGATCAGCTGACTGAGTGCCGCTTCTGACTCCGACTTCAGCTGGGTCAGCTGACGATCACATGACTGCAATGCATTCTGGGCCTTCTGCAGAGACTCCCCCAGCTGTTCACACTGCTGCTTCTGAAGGAGATAAGGGGAGGAGAAAGGGAGAGAGGAAAGGAGTACTTGCAGTGAATTCTGGGTACTGTAATAAAAGTTGAACAGTAAACAGTAACATGACTCTGATCACGTGAGTTTTCTGAAATACCATCGCAACCATGTAGCAACCACTACTAATGCCATGACACACCCCCCCCCGAATTTTTTTTTTTAAATTATAATTAACTATCAGTTTGTGTGTGTGAGTGTGTGTGTGTGTGTGTGTGCTGACACCTTGTTGTGCAGCTGTTGGACCAGCTGTGTTAGTGTGTGTCGTCTGTTGTGGATTTGTTGGATTTTCTCCTGCAGAGATCTGAGCAGAGTCTCCGTCTCCTCCACCTTCGACCTGCTCTCCGCCTTCAGGGCCTTCCACCTGCCCCGAGCCCCACCCTCTGACACACACACACACACACACACAGTATAAACAAGTATAAACAGTAGTAGTAAAAGAAATGGTGGTTTCAAGGCATCAAAAGTTTATGTTCAATACAACACAATCATCCCCTCCCATGCTGTTTGAGGTCATTTTGAATCTTTTTCTGTGGTATTTGCAGGTTACAGACACATATTATACGCATACTATAAAACATAAGGCACCACCTTCTGGTAACTGATCTATAAAGTCTATGAACCGTTAATAAAGCGAAAGAAGGGAGACAGTGGTACCCAAAATATTGTAATATCTGTAGCCTAATTATGCATGGCGCAATTTTATTATTCTGTAGGGAAATATAAAGAAAATACATGTTAGATGAGTATGGGCAGTCCTTGGGTCCCTGTGTTGGCTCCTTCAGTAATTCATCCTTGTGTTTTTAAGACTGATTCTGATGTGTTTTAGACTAAATATCTTAATATTTTAAAGGTTTTATCAACAAATTTATGATAAATGAAAATAAAATGTATGTAGTATTTTCCACCTGTAAAGAAGAGTAGAAACAACATTTAGACCGTGGTGTGAGGCAGCCTGGCCCTGCTGATCTCTGGTGTACGGAGACTAAAACATGATTGAAAAGTAAAATGTGATACAATTTTGGTTAGTGGCTCAGGTGGGCCATGATCTCAGTATTTCTATGGACCTGTGTATGTACTGTGTGTACTATATGTACTCTGTATACTGTGTGTACCGGGTTGGGGGGGGCAGGGTTGTGTCATCAGTTGCTGGGCAGACTCCAGACCCTCCAACTGAGACATCATGGAGTCCAGAACAAACAGCTGACGCCACAGAACCTTCTGGACACGACGGCTGTCCTACACACACACACACACACACACAGTTAACTGTCAAAAGTGCCGCCTCAACTTTATTCAAGCTGACTGCCTGGATGAAAAGTCCCACCCACCAACATGGTAGGATCATTACTTTGAGTCACTGACTACATCTATACGATCTACATGATCGATGAGGCAGTGTTCTCCACTGGGAGGAATCTGCAGTCCTCCCAGTGGAGAACACATAATGGGGTCTACTGTCATTAGTGACAAACAGTCTTCCTGCTTTGGTTATTTGGAGTGATACATCTCGTTTGTTTGTTATTATTTCATGTAATCATACAAAGATTTTTATCTCGTTAGCGTCCGCCCCATCCCCAACATGAATTTCTATTGGTCACCCCTGGACAGAGGCAGACAGACCGTCAGGTAAAGGACCATCCTGGCCGCTTCAGCACAGTCCGGCTGCTCCGGGTCTCCACAGGGATCCAGGAGAGCAGGATCACAGCGCTGCAGTACACTGACACACACACACACACACACACACACACACACACACACACACACACACACACACACACACACACACACACACACACACACACACACACACACAAGCGGTTTATTACAGGCAGATTGAAAGCTAACAGTCCGTCAGCAGAGATAATTAACAACCGGCGTTAGCTCAGTCAGTTAGCTTCAGCTAGCTTGCTAACATTCTTCACTGTCGCTAATTCTCACGTTTTCAGCTCAGTTTTTCGTTTGAACTTTAAATCAGTTGGAACAGAAAACAGCCGACTGAGCGTTACGCAACATTTACAGACGTTAACTGTGACTATAGAGCGGTACGTGTTGGTTAAATGTGAGAGACTTACGTTCGAACTTCAGCCATTTCTATTTTCAAATATCCGCGGTACCACGAGCGATCTGATTGGTCAGTCGATGATGACGCTGTAGCACCTTGACATTAAATGTGGTAACAGTGACATCTAGTGACTACAATTAAAATAGCATGAATAGACAAACTACAGTGATGACATTAAACATTTAAATAATAAAAATAAATTAAAATATAAGTAAAGTTGTGATACATATTTATCGACTGTGATGTTTTAGCAGTCTAACGCCCAATTTCCTTCAAAAATACGTTTCTGTAAATTTACATTTGTAAAAGTGACATAATAATAATCACATCCAACATTATTAGACGTCTAAAGGAAAAACCTCACTTGATACAAAGTGTGAATTGACTGAAAATATTTTACTTTTATTAGATATGAGAAAAAATATTCTGTAGAGATCAGTTTTCTCCAATTCCTAATATCCTTAACAAAACAATTCTAATGTGATGCACAGAAACAAACAAGAACAATGTTATCTTGAAACCAACTTCTTTCATTCCCTTCAGTGGCAGAAAAAGTCATCTAGCCAACAGACGAGTCAGCTGATAATAGTGAGGCGCTCACTCCAAAAGGAAGACCTTCTAGTCTCTTTACACTGTATCTATATATATAAAATGTGACTACATTTCAGCAGAGTTTCTCCTTTTTATTTAGACGAAAAACATCAAATGTGATACAATTATGATATCATTAAAGGATGGAAATACAGGTGACAGCTGAGCACAATAAATCAGTGGTGGAATGTAACTAAGTGCATTTACTCAAGTACTCTACTATACAGTATACATCTGAGGTACTTGTACTTTATTAACTCTTTCTACTTTTACTCCACTGTACTTTTTACTTCACTAGTTACTTTTTCAAATTAAGATTTGTACACACAAAACATATGAAGAGTTTATAAAATATGATGTTTTGTTATAAATAAAACTCCCCAACAGTCGATTGACAGAAAATGAATTGGCAACTATTTTGATGGTTGAAGTCATTTTTCATGTAAAAACATTTCATGGTTCCAGTCATGGACTGTATATAACTATATCAATCAAATGTATAATATACATATTATATATTATATACAGTCTGTGGCTCCAGTGTAACGTCCAGCCTGCAGCTGCAGTACGTTTCCTCCCGGTCAGGTCACGTGCTCCTGTGTGTTGACTGTAGAGAAATAAAAAAAATCTCAGCAGAGATCTGCAGCAGAGAAGCTAACGGCTAACCGCAGAGCTAACTGTCCTCTGGGGATACATACAGCAGGTTTAACACCGACAGACAGATTAAAGTATGAGTTAACCTGCAGAGAGCCGGTAACGTTCACAGGTAGGATTTATTTCACCTGGATGTGTCGGTGATGCTGCCCAGACCTCCTGCTAATGCTAACACTGGGGTAGCTGGTTAGCTAACTCCGCATATCAATAACTCATTGTTTTAACATCGTGTTAAACAAGCTAACGGGCCGGTTTGTATCTGTGTGTCTGTCCGGACAGATGTTGATCATTAAACTAAACAGCTGGAGAAGAACTTAGGAGAGAAGCTAAAGTGTTAGCTTAGCAGACTGCAGAGATTCAGAGTCAGGCCGGTGCTGATGATGCTAGCTCGGAGCTAATTCAGCTGACGATGCTGAGAAACAGCATCGCTTCTTTTCTGTTTGAACAAATATAATCAATGTTTCATCTATCTGAATTTGGGTGTTAAACAGTCTTTAGAGTCTAATAGTTAAACTAGTCCCGGTAGAGTTGACTTTATCTAGACCTGGTCTGATGTGGTCTGAGAAAAGGCAGTAAAGTCTTCATGGTATTCTGTTTTGATATAGAGGAAAAAAAGGTTCGCTAATTTGAAACAGATTTTGAGACACCATGTGAACATAGTCCAGGTCTGACAAGTCTTAAGTATTGTGGCTTTTAAGCAAGATCTGGTCTGATGTGGTCTGGATGGTTTGTAGAGGAGGTCATTACAGTTAAACAGACCTGAGACCTGCTCTGCTAAGCAGTGGTGTTAGATTTGAGAGATTTCCTGAGGCAGCTTCTGCAGGAGACCTTTCAAAATAAAGGTGATGGGATGTAGTCCTCTTCTTGCTGCATGTGAGGACCAGCTGACTCCTGTATTGAAACACAAACTGCATCCAGGTGTTTTCAGGTGGAGCAGCATGAGAATGAAGGAAATCTCTGTAGTGAAGCACAGACATGGTGGTTGACTGTCACACAAACTTTATTCTGATAAGGGAACATTTCTCTTTAGTTTCTGAGCCAGTTGCCCCACAAGCTGTTTAAAAGTCAGACTCACTGCGTTTCAGCACCGTCCAGTGTTTGGATGTCCAGGAGATTTGAACTGGAATTATGGGCTCTTGAGAATAAAACACATTTAGTTTTGTCAGCGTTGGGTACGAGCTGGAGATCCTGCAGAGATGTGTGAAGAATCATGTTGTGTTCACTGACCAGCTGTTCATGAGTCAAACTGAGCCTCGTTCTGACGTCAGTGTCACTGAGTGGAGTTTTAGCATCACTACTTTAAACACTAAGTGGTTCTGACGTAGACATGACTGAACATTTACAGAGCTGGACCAGCTGACAAAGCTAACTTTAGCATGCTAATATGTGAGAGGTCAGAGTAAAAGAGGTAATATGGAGGCCGGTCAACATGTCTGACCTGAAACTTGATAAACGCTGTTTAATAATGAAGCTTTTAGATTACTTTTGACTGAATGAGCAGCAGAGAACCTCTAAACGAGGCGCCGTCATGAAACCAAAAGAATATCCCATTTTAGTTTCTCCTGTTTGGTTTCCATGGATACAACAGCAGAAATGACTGCAATGAGCTGTGTTTGTGAGTTTCAGGGGGATCAGGTGTGTGTAACAGCAGCAGGATGCCCATCCCTCCCCCTCCTCCCCCACCACCAGGGGGACCCCCACCTCCCCCCACCTTCAGCCAGGTAACTCAACACACACACAGTCATCATCATCATCACTATCTCTTCCTCTTCTCCCGCCTCGCAGCCTCACTCCATTACGTCTTCGTCTGTCGTCTTCTTCTTCATCATCATCCTCTCCTCTCTCTGCCTTCATCATCCTCTTCAGTCCTCTGACATGAGCTGATGTTGAAGAGCTGCAGGCTGACAGGGGCTTATATTATGTCCCTCCATCCAGACCTCTCAGGCGGTCTGGGTTCAGGTCTGCTTGCTGTCCCCAGAGTCCCATCCAGACCAAACTCACAAATAGTGTCTTTTAAGAGCCGAACCGATTAGTCGATGAATTCATTAATTCATTAATTAATTCCAGCAGTCTTAAAGTTTGGTTGGACAAAACAAGCAACTTCATGACATCACCTCACGCCTCAGAAACTTGTAATAGACATTTTCACTTTTGGACATTTTATAGGACAAAGAATTCAATGATTCATCAAGAAACTAATCGGCAGATTAATCGATAATGAAAACAGCTCTAGTTGTGTAAAATGTTTCTCACACGTTCGGTTTATTTGTGTGCAAATTTGTAAAAGAAATGTCCACCTTGTGTGCACACGTTAGTAGTTTTTTATTCTTTACACCTGCCTGGCTCCATATTTAACAATTGTAATAACAATACAGGTGGCAGGTGACGTTTCGTTAGCATGCAGTGAGAGAGACAATACTGAGTGGCCTCAGCAGCAGTTAGAGTCCCACACCAGTTTAGATTTAATGTACGGTAGACTGATGGTGTAACTCCCCCTCTTTCCCTCCACTTCACCCCCCCAGGCCAACACCAGCCCTCCCAAGCTGAGCAGAGAGGAGGCTAAAGGTCGCGGCGCTCTGCTGACGGACATCTGTAAAGGCACCAGGCTGAAGAAGGTGGCGGTGGTGAACGACCGCAGCGCTCCGCTGCTCGACAGTAAGAGCCAAACACCAAAGAGCCAAACACCTCCCACAGATCACCCATACATTCGCTTATACCAATACCTACACCAGCAACAGAGCCAGCCTAAACAGCAGGGGGCGCCGTCTGAGGAGCAGCAGAGGACGGCCGGAGATAAGAGCTCTGCTCTGTCACTAGAGAGTAAGACAACAAACTTTCTGTGATGTTAGAGGACGACGCAGGAGGCAGCAGGGTTTCAGCCAGCCGCCATGTTTCCAAAACCTTCAAACCAGATCTTATGATGCTCCAAACTGGACTGAAATACTTGCAGATCCACACTGAATCCAAATGTTAAAATAACTAAACAAACTAATTATTAGGTGAAACCTCAGAATACTGAATACGTTACCTCTCAGTGGAATCATCTTTTAGTCAAACTAACATTTAGTTTGTCACAGGTTTGTTTTCCTTTTTCCCCTCATCATTGAATCACGGATCAAACAGCTTGTTAAATGGTTAAAATGACATTAAACAGTGGCATGTATATTAAGCATTATATATTAAACACCAGGATTCAGTACAAAGAGCTCATTAACCAGACTACATTCAAGACTTTTTTTGTAGTTTGACAAACTCACTAGAATTAGTAGCTGCAGCTGAATACATTTGCAAGTGAGTCATTGTTAATATTGTCACACTTAAAATGATTGTTGATTGTTACTATTAAGCTCCATTCAGACAGTATTAACATCACAGGAATGAAATATTTATTATGAATATTTATTTTAATTTAACTCTGTGACAGACAGGGAGACATTCAGCTGGACAGAGACAACAGAGAAAGATCTGATCTGAACTCACAGACATGAAACACATGTTGAATCATTCAGTGAGACTTCCACTTCCAGAGGAGATCATTCTCTCATGCTGCAGAACCTGCCTGAGAACCCTCCTGTTTCTAAGCTAACAGCTGATTCAGCTGCTTTCATGGAGACCATGTGACTAATGTGAACAAATATAGACTAAAAAACTGGTCTGTACAGAGAGCAGCAGCAGAGACCTGCAGCTGACATTACAACAGCACACCTGATAGAATACAGTAGAAGGGAAAACCCCAGAGATCCACTTTAATATATAAGGACAGGAGGAGCAGCCAGTTAAAATCAGCCCACCTCCCCTACAGACAGGATCACAGTCTGAATGGAGCTCTATCTTTATCTTAGCGCTGCTACTGGTGAGGCCCTACATTTTCATTAACCCTCAATGACTCTGCGAGCTGCAGGTCTCTGAGGCTGAAGCTGAATCTGATCCAGAACAGTAAACATGTCACACACACGGTTTATTATATTTATCTGCCATATGTGACAGGACAGATTTTCTGTGTTTGTTCATGTTTTATTGTTTGTTTCTATTCCACTTCTTACTGTCCCTCCACGTCTGATATGTTCCTATTGTTTGTGACTTTTACTTTGACAATAATGATTTAACTCTGCTTTAACTTTTCTTTCCTTTTTTACTGATCTTTTCTGAATTGGAGCTGATTTGTGGTTTGGATATTCACACGTCCTGGCTTAAACATTTAAACACTTGCTCTCACAGCACACAGGATGCCTGTAATTCCACAGATCACAATCACGTCATCAAACAGTCTGTTGAGTTGACAGACAGGTGACGGAGCGGCTGGTTAGGACAGATCCTGCAGCATCCTGCAGAGCGCCTGTTGAAGTGATGATGCTTGCTGCTGTCAGTTATAGGCTCCCTGATTAACACGGTGGATCTCGCTTGTTTCATCTGAAATGAAAAAAACACAGTTTTAGGGGGAGTTACATGTTGGAACTACTTTTTGTTGATTTAAGAAATACTGAGGTCATGAGTTGCAGCATGTAACTCCGTCTTAAACCACAAAGTGTTTGTGTCTGGATCAAACCAACTGGTCACAGTGTCAGTCAGAGGAGCCACTGTGATGTTTCCAGTTTGGAGTAAAACTCTGTCAGTCCTCCCCAGTTACAGAGCTGAGCATGCAGCAGAATGTGTTAGCACGCTAGCTTGTTAGCTAGTTTATTAGCATAAAAATGCTTTGAGTTGTCATTATAAAGGCATTTGCAGCAGCTGCTACACCTAGCTGTAACGTGGCTGTGCTAAGCTAGCTGATGAGCAGATTTAAGGCTACTCAGCTCACCTGCTTCCTGCCAACATAAAGCTTCCTGTTTACCTGCCGTGGAGGACTGTAACACCTGACTGGGTGGCAGACATCGTGTCGATGTAGCCACGCAGCAGATGCACAGCACCGAAACATCTGACTGATGATTCAGATTTATTCCAACTCAGGTCTCATTTTGGTCACGTTGTCCATCATTTGTATAAGAAATAATAATTAGACTGTTATTATCTGATTCGAGCAGTCAGGTGATCAGACAGGTAGGAAACAAACCAACAAGTCATCCAGATTATTTCAATAGTGTTAGCTACCAGATCACAGTGGTGGAAGAAGTACAAGTGTGTGTGACAAAGTTATGCATTCAAAATCTTACGTAAACTACAAAAGTATTAGCATCAAAATATACTCAAAGTACCAAAAGTATGTTGCAATATTATATTGTAATTATTGATGTTCATCACTTTAATGTTGCAGCTCCTTTTAATAACTTTATACTCTGCTGGATCATTTAATCTACAATAATAGATCATCATTTATTAGCTGATTGTATTTTGTGTTAATTATTTGAATCTGTAACTAAAACTGTCAGACAAATGTCGTGCAGTATAAAGTACAATATCTCCCTCAGAGAGGCGGTGCAGAAGAAGTTGAAGGTAGCATGAAATGGAAATATTCAAGTAAACTACAAGTACCTCTAAATTCTACATAAGTACAGTACTTGAGTCTCTTTCTGTACTCTTCGGATAATATGGCCAAAATCTACGGTATTTCTCATTTTATGTCACAGTAACATTTAGTAACAGATATAATGATAGTGATTGTTCTGTAAATTAATTTAAGAAATGTTTAAAATAACCAAACCTCCCTTCATGCCCTGTGTTTATAGCATCACTCTCAGCTTAGAGGTGCATCATGTCTGAAGCATGACAACATATATGCACACTACATAAACGCTATATATACTCTATATACCCCAACATAAATAGTAAAAAATGTTTTTGATTCCAAATATGTTTGAGAATATGACCCATGTTGGAATGAACCAGAGTTGTCCGTTAGAGGCTCCCACACAGGTGTTATCACTCTGGTTGATCAGACCTCTGCTCAGGTGTAAGGTGGGCGGAGCTATGCTGGGAATAACATGATGTCACCAAACTCTGTACTAATGAGAATGATGATGATGAAGTTGTCCTGCCCCTACAGGTACAACAAACCAGCAGAAGCTGTTTATACACAGAGTCCTGAGAGGAGGTCTAATCAGGTCATGTTAAGTGAACGCACCTGTGAGGGGGGACTACAGGTGTGCAGGGGCCTTAAAGTCATTTTCTTTTTTGACAGTCTCCGTGTTCAGACACAACCTGAAGTGAATTTTAGCGGCGCTGCGATTGCATATAAAGTGATGAAAAAAGAAACTCTCTGGTCCGTCTCCGTTGTCTTTATCACAGTACATATTAAAAACACACAGTACGATGTCAACCTTATAATTAATATTCCACTGTCCAACTGTCCACACCCGAGGTCTTCTAATCTTCACAGCTGGACAGTCTGAACCTCCTGTCAAACTTTTGAGTTATTCAGCAGATGATTCAGCAATTTCACAATTTACACCTCAGTCATTTTCTATCACACAAAGTCGATGGAAAGACGTGACCAGATGCAGATTCAGTTCACAAACTGAGGCGAAGACGCGTTCATTAATTAAGAAAACGTTTTAAGGTGAAAATTCGCTTTGTATTCTGTCTGAACCGTATATAAACCATATATAAAGACGGCCGACGCGTCTCCACCGCAGACTGCATATAAAGATGGCCGACGCGTCTCCTCCACAGACTGTATATAAAGATGGCCGACGCGTCTCCACCACAGACTGCATATAAAGACGGCCGACGCGTCTCCATCACAGACTGTATATAAAGATGGTCGACGCGTCTCCTCCACAGACTGCATATAAAGATGGCCGACACGTCTCCTCCACAGACTGCATGTAAAGATGGCCGACGCGTCTCCATCACAGACTGTATATAAAGATGGCCGACGCGTCTCCTCCACAGACTGCATGTAAAGATGGCCGACGCGTCTCCATCACAGACTGTATATAAAGATGGTCGACGCGTCTCCTCCACAGACTGCATGTAAAGATGGCCGACGCGTCTCCTCCACAGACTGCATGTAAAGATGGTCGACGCGTCTCCTCCACAGACTGCATGTAAAGATGGTCGACGCGTCTCCTCCACAGACTGCATGTAAAGACGGCCGACGCGTCTCCACCACAGACTGTATATAAAGACGGCCAGACTCTCCCGGGTACGTCATTTGGAGCCAGAGTCTGTGCAGCTGTCAATCATTACGTCTCACCCCCTTTTGTAGCATCAAATAGCTAATTGAAACCAAACTGATCAGAAAAACGAACACCTGATAAGAACGACCTGAAATGACAGAAACCATCTTTGGGAAACGTTTATTTGACGTGTACTTTGACTTTTGAGTTTGGCCCATGTCCCGTCCGCTAACATGGAGGTTCGGGGTTTATGGCCTATGCTGCAGCCAGCCACCAGGGGGCGATAGGGGTGTTTTGGCTTCACTCTCTGGGAGCTGTCATGTCGGCCATCTTTATATACAGTCCATGATCTGAACACGTGAGAAGAAAATGTCTTTAAGATGAATTTGGATTGTTTAATTGTGTTTTATGATGAAGTGACCTCAAAGCCCTGTGATGTCATAGATTATGATTTTAATGTGTTTTCGACTGTTTGTCTGTCACTCATGTTGTGCTGTCGATGATGTCATCGGAGCTGCGTGGGACCGTAAACACTTCATTCAATTTTACCATCGCACTTCACTGCACTTCACCCCACCTCACCCCACCTCATCTCACTTCGGCTCACCTCAGTGTTTGACATACTCACCTGATCTCACCTGCGTCCCTCCTCACCTTCACACATTTATTCATACAGTCAGTGATGTCATCATAGTGTCATCGTAGTGTCAATGTAGTGTAGTGACATCATGTCCTCAGGAGGCGGAGCCTTCATTCACCTGTCCAATGGTTGTGGTTCTCAGAGCCCAAAGGAGGTGGCGCAGCAACAACAGGAGGAGCCAATGGCAGCACAGCAGGAAGCCCATCAGGTTCTGTTCCACCAATTGGAGGGCTGTTCACGGGCGGAGTTCCCAAACTGCGACCAGTCGGAGGTGAGGAGTCCGATTGTTTGTAACTTATTCTATTATTTCTGTAATTTTTTCATACTATTTATTTATATTTATAAAATATTTCATAATTAATTTCTATTGACATACTACACTATACTTGTGTTATTTATATTGTTTAAAAAATTCATAATAATTATCATTATTTTTTACCCCATAGTATTTGTATTTTTATTATTTTAAGGTTACTTTATTTTAGTTTTTTTAGTATTACTATTTATTTATTATACGTTAGTTTGGTAAACTTGGTGACCTCCATGTTTCTTGCAGACGGCTCTTCTGGACGTTCTCCCTCCACTCGAGCTGCAGCTCCCCGCCCCCCCAGCCATCGTCATGACGACACAGAAAGCCCCTCCCCTCAGGCATTGTCGCCGATGGAGACGCCTCGTTCCCAGCGCCCCTCTCTGCCCAACCTGTCCTCCTCTCCCTCCCCCTCCTCCCCTTCGTCTGCAGCCTCCTCCCCCTCCACCAGCATGAAGCACTCCTCCTCCGCCCCCCCTCCCCCTCCTCCTGTCTGTCGCCGTGGTAACGCCCCCTCCCCTCCCTCTTCCTCCTCTTCCTATAACAGAGAGAAACCCCTCCCCCCGACCCCTAACAACACCCCGCCCCTCCCTTCCAAACCTCCCCCGTCTCCTGGCAACAGCAGACGACCTCCCACCTCAGGAGGAAACCCCGCCTCCTCCATCTCCTCCTCCTCCTCTCTGGCCCCGCCCCCTCCACCTTACCGCATCACTAACGGTCCAGCAGGTGGCGGTGGCGAGGTGGCGCCCGAGCTGCCGCAGCGTCACAACTCTCTCAGCAACAAGAGGACCGCCCCCTCACCTGGAGGCCACACCCCCACCAGAGGCCCTGCCCCTCCTCCTCCCCCCTCGTCCCCCACCCCCTCCCAACAGGGTGCCAACAGGCCGCCGCCCCCCATCAGAGAGACGCCAGGTAGAGGAGCAGGTGAGAACTCAACACACGTCATCACACAGCTGTTTGTAGCCTGTATTGATCACCTGTATTGATCACCAGTATCGGTCACCTGTATTGATCAGGAGTTTTGATTGCCTGTATTGATCAGGAGTATTGATCACCAGTATCGGTCACCTGTATTGATCAGGAGTTTTGATTGCCTGTATTGATCAGGAGTATTGATCACCTGTATTGATCACCAATATCGGTCACCTGTATTGATCAGGAGTTTTGATTGCCTGTATTGATCAGGAGTATTGATGACTGATCTCTCTCCTCAGCTCCTCCTGTTCCGGTCCAGTCGTCGTCGTTGAGGGCAGGTGGCAGAGAAGCCCCGCCCCCCCCTCCTTACAGGACACATGGTAGCCCCTCCCTCTCCTCTGACCCCCCTGCCAGAGGGAAACCTCCTCCCCCTCCCACCCGCACCCCCGCTGCTCCTCCCCCGCCTCCCCCTCCTCTCCGCAACGGACACGCCTCCTCCTCCTCCATCCCTCGTTCTTTTGTCGGTGAGTCTGTTTGTCTCGTCTGTCCGTCCAACATCAGAACAGAGTTTATTGTAGTTCCTCACAGTCCAGAGTCCCTGAACCTGCTCAGACCTCAGACCGTCTCCAGACCTGTGAGACAACCAGAGATTAAAAAATGTGAGAAAACAACAACATCCAGTTGTTGTTTGTGTTGAATGGATGTAATTAAAGCTGCATTGATCATTTTCATTATTAATTTAATCTGCTGATTATTAATTGTTTAGGACATAAAATGTTTCCTGAAGCCCAAGGTGGCTTCAGTTTACTGACACGTAAAGAAAAGCCCGTTCAGAAGCTGGGACTATCTAATAGTGGATATTTGAGCTTGAATTCGATCATCAAACTAGTTTCTCTTTATTTTTCATCGGCCCTGCTGTAGATGTAATGAATGGATGAATGATTATAAAGGACACAAAGAGATGTCTTTGTTCTAATATTAATACTACTGACAACCAGTACTGCCTCCTGTGTGGAGTCTTATTAAAAATTCCTGGAAGGCTTTTAATGTGAAACATCTGCAGGAAGTGCTGCGTGTCATTGACAGAAGCTCAACAGCAAGTGAATGAGAAGAGTGTTAAAGAGAGGAAGTGAGATGCTGACGTTTGTGCTTATATTTGTGATTAATCAGAACAACTTGTTTCTGTCTTTATGCCAAAGATTGTAACTAGACTGAAGTTACCATGTGAGCCTTCATCTGTTTCTGCTGCTTTTATTTAACCTCCTAAGACCTGGCATCCACATGCGTGGACATCACATTTTGGGTTATACCATAATACTTAATTCTGCTTATATGGAAATTCAAAATTGTCCCTGTATGTGGAACCACATCATGTCAACAGATGATGCTTAGTTTTTATACTTATCAGGTCCCAATAAGCCCAAATAGCAAAGAGAAATTAAGATAGAGCTTGGGTCTTAGGAGGTTAAGACGTCAGATTCATTAATGGTTTGTCTCCGTCTCTCCATGACTTCCTTCTCTTCCTCCATCAGTCTGTTTCTCACCTTTGACTTCTCCTTTATTTGTCTTCCACCTCAGAGTTTGTTGGAAATGTTTGTTAGTATTGAGTTGTTTATCAAATAGAAGCTTGTAAATGAGTGAAGAAGAGAGAAAATGACGTATCGTCTCCTCTGCAGATGATTTTGAGTCCAAGTATTCGTTTCATCCTCTGGACGACTTCCCTCCTCCAGACGAGTACCGACACTTTGCCAAGATCTACCCCAGCAAGGCCAACAGAGGTACTCACAGAGCGACAGAACTGCAGTACTGTGTGTTTCTACTATATAAGATAAGATAATCCTTTACTAATCCCTCAGTGGGGAAATTTGCATTGTTCCAGCAGCATACAGGATAGTGCAATAGAGACATAAGTAGAGAATCAAGATATAATAAATAAAAACAATAAAGACTGTTATAAAACAAAACAACTGTACTTTACAAATGTACAAATTCACAGAAGAAAGAAATGAAGGTAAAGGGATTGTACTGTATTGCACATAGAGGTGTGGGTATTACACCGTTGTTACATTCAGAGATATGTGGATTGTCCGTTCCAGTGTGTGTGTGGTCTACTGGGAGCAGGTCTGCCGGGGCAGGTCTGCTGGGGCAGGTCTGCTGGGAGCAGGTCTGCTGGGGCAGGTCTGCTGGGAGCAGGTCTGCTGGGAGCAGGTCTGCTGGGGCAGGTCTGCTGGGAGCAGGTGTACTGGGAGCAGGTCTGCCGGGGCAGGTCTGCTGGGAGCAGGTCTGCTGGGAGCAGGTGTACTGGGAGCAGGTCTGATTGTAGAGCCTGACAGCAGCTGGGAGGAAAGACCTGCAGTGTCTCTCCTTCACACAGAGCGGGGGAAGCAGCCTGTCCCTGAAGGAGCTGCCCAGTGCTGCCAGAGTGTCCTGCATGGGGTAGGACATGTTCTCCCTCAGGGATGATAGCTTAGCCATCATCCGCCTTTCTGCCACCACCTCCACTGAGTCCAGGGGGCGTCCCAGAACAGAGCTGGCTAATCAGTCTGTCCAGTTTGTTCCTGTCGGCAGCTGAGATGCTGCAGCAGACCACTCCATAAAAGATGGCTGATGCCACCACCGAGTCAAAGAAGGTCTTCAGGTGTGCCCCCTGCACTCCAAAAGAC
The DNA here is from genome assembly GCF_043641665.1 of Enoplosus armatus. NCBI lineage: Eukaryota > Metazoa > Chordata > Actinopteri > Centrarchiformes > Enoplosidae > Enoplosus > Enoplosus armatus. The sequence continues at coordinate 21,647,526 of NC_092196.1, forward strand.
CTGAGTCTCACCAGTCCACAAAGTCTGGCTTTAAACCAAAATGATCAGAAAATGGGTGAAACATCATGATTGACAGCTGTGATTGACCATGGTGTGCTTGCGATTGGGTCAGGCGAGTGTATGGGCGGGACCTCGCACTGTGGCTCCACCCACCAATCCCCACTGTGCAGACTCTGGCTCCAATTGACGTCACCAGAGCAAGATGGCAGCGGCCGTATCCGGGAGAGTTTGGCTTCATTTTTATACAGTGGGAGGAAGAGGAGACGTGTCGGCCATCTTTATATACTGTCTGTGGTGGAGACGCGTCGGCCATCTTTATACACAGCCTGTGGTGGAGACGCGTCGGCCATCTTTATACACAGTCTGTGGTGGAGACGCGTCGGCCATCTTTATACACAGTCTATGAGTGAGAGCCAACCACAGAAACAGAGATGTTTACTGTCGGCTCCACTAGAGGACTGAGGATCACTTCCTGTCCAGATACAGGACCACAGCGTCAGTCTGACCACTCGGCCGTCTTCGTTGTTTCAAATGTTTGGCGTGAATATATTTCATAGTTTAAACACGTAAATTCAGATTTGGTGTGGAAATACCTTCAGTCTGACAGTGTGAGTTTGAAATGTCCTGAGGAGGTACAGAAGATAAACCCTTTAGATTTGTGTAACATCAGGACGTCTGCTCTGGCGCCACCATCAGGACAAACTTAATGTTAGTGTGATGAGTGTTGCAGCCTGAGGGGGGCGCTGCTGTGTCTGCAGCTGCTGCATGACTTGTTTCTGTTGTTTGTTTGTTGCAGTGATGAGAGGAGCTCCTCCACTTCCTCCTGTTGGGAGGTGAACCATGACAACGACATCACAGCTGGACCACACGCACACGCACGCACACACACACGCACACACATACATACGCACGCACACACACACACACACACATACATACGCACACACGCACACACACACACACACACGCACACACATACATACGCACACACACACACACACACACACGCACACACACACGCACACACACACACACACACACACACACACACACACACAAAAACACACCTCCATCCTGTTTGATGACATCACGTCCAGCGTCTCGATGCCTCCATCACCACCTCATCTATGCTCACAGCTGATTGGCTGAGGGGAGGTGTGATCATGTGACCGACGGAGCCGCCCGCTCTTCTTGTTTTAGCTTCTTCTTCTCTGAACAGAACGGCCCTTTAGTTTTTTTGCACTTGCACTTTTTGTCTGCAGCTCCACAGGTGGAGGTCCGTCTGCAGACTCTTCTGGGTGGAGTGTAAAGCGACCATAACGACCATGAAGGAGTGTGTTGTGGGAGTGCTCCTGGATTATGAACATTGAAGATTAACTGTTGTGTTTTAACAGAATACATGTTTTTAAAGAAGCTCATTTAAATGTGTTCATATATTTTTATTTGCATAAGGTCTGAAAAGAAAACCTCCCAAACTGTCAAAGAAGCAAGAAGGAACATTTATTCGTCTGTTGATGTGGAAACATTCTGTCTACATTTGGTCACGGCTTCACTAAAATCAGATTCAGACTTCATTAAGATTTCTGACTAACTCCGAGACACAAAGTAGAGTCGTCTTTCATATTTTTCATAGCTTCTACTCTCCATGTGATCAGCTAATATTTACATTCACTGACTGTTTTCTTGGGGAGGATCTGAGTGAACAACAAGAACAACAGACAGACAGACAGACGTGTGATAGAAGCACAGCAGGACAGAGGCAGGCTAGCTGTTTCCCCCTGTTTCCAGTCTTTTTGCTAAGCTAAGCTAACCACGTGCCGACTCCAGCTCTGTACTTAAAGGTTCCCTGTGTTATCAGTATTGTGCACGAGGACGCAGGTGACGCTGTGATGCGTTAATAAGCCCTGAAGAAGAAGACTGAAAACTACTGAACGTGGATGTAAATAATTCTGGATTTAGATGTTGAAAACATTCAACATGACACACAAAGTCCAGCTCATCCTGCCGGAGCTCAAAGTTCAGCTGAATCGAACCTGTTTCATCCACTGCTGCAGAGTTCACTGGCTGGTGGAGCTAATAACCAGCTGGTGGAGCTAATTCTCCAGTCAGTGCTGTTAAACCACCACAGAAGAAGAGGACGCGACAAGATGACGTCATTAAAGAGCTCCAGTGGAAGCTCAGACGATGGAGAACCATGTGGAGAACCATGTGGAGAACCATGTGGAGAACACAGCCTCCTCATCGCTGTTTCCAGCTCTTTCAGTCTCGGCTTCATTTATTCATTGAGTCTGTTTCTGGAACACTTCTTCTGACAGACTTCTACACTTTTATTTTTTAACTTCCTCTCAGTTTTATGAGCAAATTGAATAAAAACAGTTGACTCGAAACAAACAAACTGTTCCTCTAATGTTCATAATTCAGAGGTCCTGATAAACCATGAAGACAAACTCACGCTGATCTCAGTGATCTGGATCTGGATCTCTGACACTCTGAACCAACATGAAGGATTTACAGTTTACAGACAGACAGATGTGAGAAAACACCTGTAAATACATCAACTCACCTGCATCATCATCACCTGGCGTTACCTGACGTGACCTGACGTGACCTGAAGTGACCTGGCGTGACCTGACGTGACCTGAAGTGACCTGACGTGACCTGAAGTGACCTGACGTGACCTGACGTGACCTGACGTGACCTGAAGTGACCTGACGTGACCTGACGTGACCTGACGTGACCTGAAGTGACCTGAAGTGACCTGACGTGACCTGAAGTGACCTGACGTTACCTGACGTGACCTGACGTGACCTGAAGTGACCTGACGTGACCTGAAGTGACCTGACGTGACCTGGCGTGACCTGACGTGACCTGGCGTGACCTGAAGTGACCTGACGTGACCTGACGTGACCTGGCGTGACCTGGCGTGACCTGGCGTGACCTCCCACGCGTGACCTGGCGTGACTTGACGTGACTTGACGTGACCTGGCGTGACCTGACGTGACCTCCCACACGTGACCTGGCGTGACTTGACGTGACCTGGCGTGACCTGAGGTGACCTCCCACACGTTACCTGGCGTGACCTGGCATGACCTGATGTGACCTCCCACACATTACCTGGCGTGACCTGGCATGACCTGACGTGACCTGGCGTGACCTGACGTGACCTCCCATACGTGACCTCCGACGCGAACACAGATTTGTTTCTGAGGAGGTTGAGTCTTTAAGTGCCAAGATGGACAAAACAAACTCACCTGAACTCACCTGACTCCTCCTGCTGCAGGCCGGTCAGCGGGTCGTACCATGTTGGTATGACGGGGGGGGGTGAAGGGACAGACAAACAGGAAGTCTTCCACCTGCAGCAACGACCCTTCCTTCCTTCCCTCCTCCCTCCCTCGTCTCCTCTAACTGCAAACTGAACTTGTTGCATGTCGTCTTTATTTTGACGCTTCTGGTTTCTACATGCAGTGTTAAATAATTACCCATAATGCAAAGTGTTTTTTATTGAACTTCAACACATTGACAGTTTGATGTGATGAGTATCAGGGCTTCATCTTTTTATGAGAAAACGTTGCAGTTAATGAGAATAAAATCATAATGTTATGAACTGTAATTATAAATGAGTAAAGTCATCATATCATTAAAAATGTAAGTTATTTTACAAATAAAAAGTCATGAGAATGAAGTTGTAATATTATTATATTAGTTTTGATGTTGAAGGAGAAACGAGTTGTAAACGGATTTAAATTCCAAATTTTACAAAAGTCATAATGGGACGATTAAAAGAGTCACAAGTTTATGAGGAATGTCATAATTTTACAAGTTTGAGACAACATGATGAGAAGAAAGTAAATAAATAATTTCACAGATGGAAAATCTAAATATTAAAGAATAAAGTTATAAATTTGAGGAAAAGTTGCAGAATGAGGAAAAAAAGTTAATGGTTTGACAAGAAAGGTTGAAATTTAAAAGATGTAATTTCTTGAGAATTAAATCAAAATGTTGAGACAAAAAGACACAATGAGAATAATCGTAATTATCTTAAGTCGAATATTATAAGAATGCTTTAATATATTAATATTCTCATGATGTCAAGATAAAGCTTTGTTCCTGTTATATTACTCCTCAGATATAATCTGTCCTGAAACCCTTAAATCTGAGCTCGTTGTAACAGGATTTTTTAAATATATAATATTGTGACGTTTACCCTGAAAATGACACCTTCATTTTGATATTATGACTTTGCATAAAATTAGAACTAGTGCTTTAATATTGTTTTTATTCTCATTATTAAGACCTTTACTCGTAAAATGACACCTCTGTTCCTGTAATATTGACTTGTTTTTATTTCCTACTTTATTCTCAGTCCTAACCCTTTGTCATATACATATATATTATATATATTTATATATATAATATATATATAGTCGCGTCTCAATAAATCTGAAGCAGTTTAACGTTTTCTCTCTCAGTGCCACATGATGACATAATTTCCTGTTGTTGTTCTTCTGTGTTTGAATTCATGTTTTGATTTGAATCATGACACCGAGAACTTTTCTGTTTTCATGTTTTATTGATCAAAAAAATCATTTCAGGTTAAAAAATATCAACTCAGTTTGAAGATCAATGTTATTGATTCTGATGTGATCGGCTCTTTGAGTCTCAGTGGAGTTTCAGTCACAGTTAAAGATGAATCGCCTCTGCTGCCGAAAAGTCAAACGACGACTTCATCCATCGACCTCCATGTTCCCCCTCCATGGTCCCATGTTCCCCCTCCATGGTCCCCCTCCATGGTCCCATGTTCCCCCTCCATGTTCCCCCTCCATGGTCCCATGTTCCCCCTCCATGTTCCTACTCCATGGTCCCCTCCATGGTCCCCCTCCATGGTCCCCTCCATGTTCCCTCTCCATGGTCCTCCTCCATGGTCCCCTCCATGTTCCCCCTCCATGGTCCCATGTTCCCCCTCCATGGTCCTTCTCCATGTTCCCCCTCCATGTTCCCCCTCCATGGTCCCCCTCCATGTTCCTCCTCCATGTTCCCTCTCCATGGTCCTCCTCCATGGTCCTCCTCCATGGTCCCATGTTCCCCCTCCATGGTCCCCCTCCATGGTCCCATGTTCCCCCTCCATGTTCCCCCTCCATGGTCCCATGTTCCCCCTCCATGTTCCTCCTCCATGTTCCCTCTCCATGGTCCTCCTCCATGGTCCTCCTCCATGGTCCTCCTCCATGGTCCCCCTCCATGGTCCTCCTCCATGTTCCCCCTCCATGGTCCCATGTTCCCCCTCCATGGTCCTCCTCCATGGTCCCCCTCCCCCTCCATGGTCCTCCTCCATGGTCCCCCTCCATGTCCCCCCTCCTGTAGCCTGTAGAGGAGAGAGTTACAGGCTTTACTTTAAAAACTGATGATGAACTATAATTATTAGTATTAATATCAATTGTTGTTGTTGTTGTATTAATTTTCCATCGTTACTGATCATTCAATCTTCCTCCAAGTCATATCATTTTATAAACTACAGTTACACGTGCAGTAGAGGTGATGATGCATTTTTAACTGCGACAGGAAGCCCCCCCCCCCCTCGTTGAGTCATAAACTGTAAAAAGCTTCTAAACATGTTATTAATTATTAAAAAGTGACTTACTTCCTGTGATGGAGGACAGACAGTCGCACTGTACTGTAGTGATGATCGTAGCTTTAGATTCAAACTGGGACTGATGGTTTGTACTGGTCCCAGTTTAACAGCATGCTCTCTCTTACTGGTCTCTGTATTTTAACTGCAGCTGTCTGAAATAAACTCTACATCATTTCTCTGTTTCCTCTCGTCAGTCTGAAGTCTGAAATATTAATGAAAATCAACTTGAATTAGAATAATTATAATATAATGAATAGAAAAAAAGTGAATATTTTTGTATTATTGATAGTAACAGAACAATAAAATGGATCATCAATTCACAAGAACTGAGAAGAATATCGACCAAAAACAGGCCCAATGAAGTATTTTGTTTTAGTAATTTTGACATGAGAAAAAAAGGAACAGAGGCATTTCTGTCAGTGAACACTAGGGGGCAGGCTCTTATTTTCGCATGTTCAGAGGTCACCTTTCCGGAAGCACGTGAAGAAAACACTGATCTCCACATGTGCAAATATTAGCTGCTGGATGTTTTTTGGAAGAAAAACATAAAGATTATCTGTATTTCACATGTCTGTATGGTGACGGGATAGATCTGTACAATTCAGTCAGGAGTTTGGTTTTGCTGGCGTTTAAAAAACATGGAGGACATGAACGTTATCAAGCTGCCGGTGACGGAGGATAGACGACCGGCCAAGAAGAGAACTCGAGCACCGAAGTTCGACCCCGAGCAAGAGGAACAAAAGCGGCAGAAAAACGTGAAGCGACTGGCTGTGCTGGGAGAGAAGGACAGCTCGGTGAAACTGCTGGAGGACCTGGTGTTCGGAGCGGAGGATGAGCTGGTGGAAAGACTCGCGGAGGTAACTTTTCACCAGACCCCGTTCAAAAAGCTTCCAATTTAAGGTTCTCTTACTCGTGGGCAAAGCACCCGTGTCTTAAAGCAAAATGTGATTACTGCTAATAATTTTCAGTTATTTCTGGTAACGTCGGCCCAGTTGTTGTTTACTAGCAACACTTCAATGAGATCGAAATATCGGGAAACGAAACGTGTTCTCTTTTGGCTGTTCGCTACAAGACTCCATTCAAAATTCTACTAATTTTGTCTAGTTTAAAGGCAAAGTACGTTAGAGAACAAAATATGATAACTTTTGAGAAATGATTACCTTTCCGGTAAATTGGGTAAACTTAAGTTAAATGATAGATGTCAACCTAAATGTTGTTCACGTTAGACTGTTAGATAATAAATATATTCAGAAATTTGTGCTAAGTTATCTAGTATAAGGCAAACTTCAGCTTTAAGCTCTTTGCTACCAAACTTTATTCAAAATTGTTTTCATTTTATGTTCTTTTGCTCATGGGCAACATTTGACTCTCAATCAAATGAGATATTAATCTAAATTTAATCTAAAAACTTCCTTTTAGCTTTAGGCTAACGTGAGTTAATGTACTTGTGTTTGAAAACAAAATACAATAGCTTTAAATGATTTTCACTTTTTATCTGGTAATCCCAGCTCACTAGTTATCTGATAGCAAACCTCACTATATTTAGTAAGTAACCTTTTGCTTTAGAATGTTCCCTACCAGACTTCATTCAAAATTCTGCAAATTTTGTGTTCTCTCGGTTTTAGGCAAAAGTACTTGTGTCTGAGAACAAAATACAGTAACTTTAAAGAATTTCCAGGCATTTCAGGTAACTTTCGCTCACTAGTTATCCTCTGACATGTGACTACGATTTGGTGTCAAACTGAATTTTGAATCAAGCTATTTGCTGTAGGTTGCACATTAAGTGTTACTGTGTGACAATAAGGTGAAACAGGTTGGTATTTTCTTACATTTGTACTGTCGGATTCATTTCACACTGATGATACCCATGCCAAGGAATGTAAAATTGTATACTTTTGGAATGGAGTTTGGCCTTTGGTCATAAAATGGGGCATTATGTGCCCCTTCGCCAAGTTCTTCTTTAAAAGCTTGTATTTGCGTTCTCATGTTACCTCTTTTTTTGTACCTTTCTGTTTACTGTTCGACATAACTTAGGAGTGTTTAACTGGACCTCTGACATCATTTCCTGTCGTTGAGCAGGAGGATGAGGAGCAGACTGGAACTTTATTGGTGGAGGAGAAAGACGATGAGTCAGGTGAATCGGAGGCTGAGGACGGGGCTCATCTGCAGGTCCAGCCAACCAGAGAAGCTGCCTGGGTGGATGAGGATGACGAGCTGGAGGAAGAGTAAGTGCTGAGTGTTGGTGTTTGTGGGCTGAGCTCTCAGCATGGTTACAGGCTGAGTCTAATTTGAAGCCTCGTCCCTGAGGCGGTGACGTCGCAGCGTACAGAAGCACCAGGTGTTTCATGTGTTTGTGTTTCAGGGTGGACATGAAGCATCGTTACCGTAGAGACCTGATCAGAGGAGAGGCGGAGTCCACCATGTCCAAACAGAAACTACAGCAGAGGATGAGAGAGCAGTGAGTATACACACGCACACGCACACACACCTACACACACCTACACACCTGTACACACACGTTTACCTGTTGGACCTGGTGTGTTTCAGGTTTCAGAAGTCGATGGGAGGAACTCCCTCATGGGCAGAGAGCAAGAAGAAGAAGAAGAAAGGTAGAACTTTAATACAACTGTGTGTGTGTGTGTGTGTGTGTGTGTGTGTGTGTGTGTGTGAGTGAGTGAACATAAATGAATTGTTGGTAAAAATCAAACGTGTGTTTCTGAAGCTGCTGCTGCTGATGATGAAGAAGATGAGGATGAAGAGGAGGAGGAGGAGGATGACCTGCTGAGGAGGACAGGAAACTTCGTGGTATCTTCAGACAGTCTGCCCAGCGGCGTCCTGAGGGTCAGACACACACACACACACATACACACAGTGAACACAATTAGATATGAAATAATTAAATGTAAAGTTGGTCTGCGGCGTGAACACAAAGCGTCCGTTCACTTCCTGGTGTACAGCCAATCACAGCGTGCTGAGGCGTTGCAGACCGGCTCTGTATTGAATTTGAGCCGCTGGTGAACATTCGTTGACATTTTGTCTCACCTGTCTCAGGTGAAGAAATGTCTTCATGCCAACAGCACCCGTCCATCAGAGGACAGACTGACCACCGTCCAGTTCCACCCTTCCGCTCAGGTCGTCATGACAGCCGGCCTCGACCAATCAGTCTCCCTCTTCCAGGTACAGACAGCCAATCGGCTTTCTCTAACATCAGACAGCAAAGGACTCATCGTCAGGCGGGGAAGATCGCGTGACTTTAAAATGTTCATGTCTGTGTTTCCTCCTGCAGGTGGACGGGAAGACGAACCCAAAGATCCAAAGCATCCACCTGGAGAGATTCCCCGTCCACAGAGCTCAGTTCAGCCGCGACGGAGAGACGGTGATCGCCACTAGCCTGAAGAACAAGATGTTCTACCTGTACGACATGATGGAGGGCAGAGTCACACCTGTTCACACTGTCAGAGGTGAGAGAGGTCAGAGGTCACTGTTAGCAGAGAGAGAGAGAGAGAGGTCAGAGGTCACTGTTAGCAGAGAGAGGTCACTGTTAGCAGAGAGACAGAGAGGTCACTTTTAGCAGAGAGAGAGAGAGGTCACTGTTAGCAGAGAGAGAGAGGTCAGAGGTCACTGTTAGCAGAGAGAGAGAGAGAGAGGTCACTGTTAGCAGAGAGAGAGAGGTCACTGTTAGCAGAGAGAGAGAGGTCAGAGGTCACTGTTAGCAGAGAGAGAGGTCAGAGGTCACTGTTAGCAGAGAGAGAGAGGTCAGAGGTCACTGTTAGCAGAGAGAGAGAGAGAGGTCAGAGGTCACTGTTAGCAGAGAGAGAGAGAGAGGTCACTGTTAGCAGAGAGAGAGGTCAGAGGTCACTGTTAGCAGAGAGAGACAGAGAGAGAGAGGTCACTGTTAGCTGAGAGAGAGAGAGAGGTCAGAGGTCACTGTTAGCAGAGAGAGAGAGAGGTCAGAGGTCACTGTTAGCAGAGAGAGAGAGAGGTCAGAGGTCACTGTTAGCAGAGAGAGAGAGAGAGAGGTCACTGTTAGCAGAGAGAGAGAGAGAGGTCAGAGGTCACTGTTAGCAGAGAGAGAAAGGTCAGAGGTCATCAGTCTGTGTGGCTCATGAAGCTGCTCTCAGATCTGTCAGATGGTTAAATGTTATTTGTGTTCAGGTCTGAATGAAGCCAGAGTGAAGGAGTTCACTGTGTGTCCTGAAGGAGGCGCTCTGCTGCTCACTGGAACCAACGGATACCTGCACCTCCTCACACTCAAGGTGACTCTTCTTCTTCTGCTGTTTGTCTGTTGGAGGATTTAGTCTCGAGTCAGACAGGAAGTCCTCTGTGTGATGTCACAGCTTCAGTCTTCATCTTTACGGCTCATATTTTGACTGTCGTGTGTTTTAATTCTCAGTATCTCTAAATTAACTAGACTGTTAAAGGTAAAAAATAAATTTAGAATACAAAAAACTAACAATAATGACAAAATAGAAAGACAAAATACAAATTGAATGATGAATGAAATGAATAAGTGTGAGTGTGTGTGTTCAGACGAAGGAGGTGGTCTGCAGTATGAAGATGAACGGTGATGTCAGCGGCATCGCCTTCTCTCATGATGGCAGCAAAGTCTTCGCCAACTCAGGTGAGTCCATGTTCAGAGAGTGACATCACATATCAACTGTCAGTCATGTGATTAAACTGTGTGTGTGTGTGTGTGTGCGCGCAGAGGACGGGGAGGTGTATGTGTGGGACATGCGCAGCAGTCGGTGTGTTAACAGGTTTACAGACGAAGGCTGTGTGAAGGGAACGTCCATCGCCGCCTCACGCAACGGACGCTATCTCGCCTGCGGGTAAGACACGCCCACACATACCACCCCGCTCTCTGATTGGCTGACAGCCGTCTGTTAGAATCATGAGGCAATATATCCAATTAAAATCAGTCATCAATGAGACATCATGTAGTGACGGTAACCGACTCCCTGGTGACCTCATAAAGACATGATAATGACTTCATGATAAATGTCACCGTCATTAGCACCAAGACTTTCATTGAGAAAACTAATATGTTTACATTTTGTTCCCTTCATGTTTGTCTGGGGGAGATTTTTTCTTTTGTCTACTCTGTATTAGTGAATAATTACCTCTCCAGCCCTCAAACTATTATTAAAATACAAATAATATTAATGTAATTCACTAATAACAGAAGTTTGTATAAATACAACCTGTGAATGTTAGTTTTATAGAACCGGTGGTTATTGATATGAACAGTAAATATGGTATCCAGCTTTGTCAGTATTCACTGTCTCTGTTTCAGCTCTCAGTCAGGCGTGGTCAACCTCTACTCCCAGGAGGCGTGTCTAAATTCAGCCAATCCCAAGCCTCTGAAAGCAGTGATGAACCTGCTGACCTCTGCGACCTCTCTGACCTTTAACCCCTCGTCTGAGATCCTGGCCATCGCCTCCCGAGCCGAGGACGAGGCCGTACGGCTGGTAAGGCGATGGTGATGATGGTGATGATGATGGTGATGGTGCTTCGATGACATGGGCGTCTGTGAACCTGGACATTAACCCTGTACCTGTCCTGGTTGTGTCCCCTCAGGTCCACCTGCCCAGCTTCACCGTCTTCTCCAACTTCCCCGTCGCTAAGAAGAAGATCGTTTATCGAACCAGCTGCCTCGACTTCTCCCCACACAGCGGCTTCTTCTCATTGGCTAACAACAAAGGACACGCCCCTCTCTTCAGGTCAGACAGCCAATCGGCTCCTCTTTCTCTCTTATCTTTATTTGTCTTTTATTTATGTTTATATTTATTTTATCTAAGTTGTAATTTTTTAGTAGTTTAGTATTTTTGTAATTAATTAATAGATTAATAGATTAAAATCAGTGAGCTCCAGTAAACACCAGTGGGAAACAAAAGCTGCTGACTTCCAGCATCCACCCAAAATAAAACCTACAATTTTAAATAAGATAAATGAATGACTTGCATGATGCTCCCAGATGTTCCTTTCACATGTCCTACAAACCGGATCAGACGGTCCTGGATGGGGTTACATGAGAGGCAGTAAATAAAAATAACTAAACCACAAAAAGACGGTTGACATATTTGGTGTTTTTTGCTACAAACATCATAACTTAAACACCGTTTTGACTGAATGTTTTGCTGTGTTACCATCTTGTGTCTGTGTGTTCAGGTTGCTTCATTACAAAGACTTCTGAAGAGGAACTCTGGAGGCTGAAGCATCAGGAACAGCACATCTGTCTGACCAGTCTACTGTTTGTTTTTTCATGTTTTAGCTGCCTATTCCCTGTAAATACTGTATACTTTCATTGCATCTGATCATTTCCTAAATCATCACATGTCAAATCTCAGAAGGTGCCTCCTTGAATGCACCAGCAGGGAAATATTCAAAACTTGAGACCAGAAATCTACATTTTGTATAATCCCCCCCCCCCCGGGGATCTGATTCTGTTTTAAGTCTCTGAAAGTTGATATAGTTTCATAGAAATTAAGTTAAATCAACGGCTGCCTGGAACGAGTATAGCCTAATCAATCTAAAAACTGATGGATGACTTGGAAAATGATCAGCAGGAATGGAAAGGCTTTGTAGTTCTTGGGGCTAAAACATGAAAATTTCCTATGGAGTTTGGCTCAGACCACACTGACCAACTGACTGACTGTGGATGTCCTGACGGACGGAGAGGTTGTGTGATGGAAAAGATCATCGTTCTGTCCACATGATTGTTTTTTTATCATCTGTATGAAGTGATTGTATAATAGAACAGTTCAACGTGTGTTATGTCTCTGTGTTTTTCTTTTACCCAGAACCAAAAATATTGAGAACTAAGACTGGAAGCAGAAGGAAGCTTAACCAACAACTCAGTCTGTCTGATTTATATGTGTTTATCTTGTTAGCTAACAAGCTAACATTAGTCACCAATCCACCCTATAATCAACTGGGTTGAGTTAAGTTGAGTGGTCAAGTGATAGAAGCTAACTTTAAGCTAGCAGGACCTAAGCTAACTAAACCTGGAAGTAAGTTATTTGACAGTTGGACGCTCAAACGTGACCCTATCAACCAATAGCTCCAACACTGACTGCTGCTAAAACTTCCAACTTTTGGACTTAGTTTTAACTTGAAAATCATAACTTTAAATTTCTGTCTGAAATGAGCTTCCATACAGTGAAGGGGTGTTTTTTATTACGTAAAAACAGTAAGAGTCAACAAGCAGAGTTGCACAACACAGAGGACCAACCGCCAAACAGGATTCACCACCTCATACACACACACACACACACACACACACACGCCCATGCAGCAGGAATGTCCTCGGTCCTGTCTGTCTTCAGGTCTGTCTTCAGGTCTGTCTTCAGGTGTATGCATGAGAATCTATTTAATTATACTATAAGTGTTCATTTCTTTGTTAACTTCATGTTTGTTTTATCCCTTTATTTAATTTTTTATAGTATTTATATTATTTCTACTTAATCTAGTTTATATTTATTTTATTTTATCATGTTCATTTTTCCTCAATTGTAGTGTATTTATATTATTTTGATGTAATATTAATTTCTGTCTTATTATATTTTATAAGATATATTTTGGTATTTTTATTTATTTTTTCTTAAAATAATAAAATATGTGTAAAAAATGTTAAATAAGATGGTGAGTTTTATATGGCTGTTCTGAAATGGTTGGGGTTAGGGTTAGAAGAAGGGAAAAGAAGCTAAATAATAAATTAATTTTCTGCGCCACAGTTATTATCTCACTTGCAGAGTGGAGATAACATTTACAAAATGATATGAAATATAAAATATAATTACAAAGTTAAATGGAAAACAAAGTATGTGAAAAAAAACATTGTGAATTTATTTTTTTTGAATGTTAAAAGGGATTTTGTATTTCTTTTCTTTATCTTTCAGTTGTTTTGTATTTATCTTTTGATTTCACTGATGTTATTATCTTTTGCCACCAATAGAGAAAGACATCCATCGTATAAAAGTGTAACCAGTATAAACAAACATCTCCTCCTTCCACACTCACCTGACAACTTTCTGCACCTGTTGTCATTCATGAGTGAGTCTCCGCCCACTGATGACATCACAGGCTGACAGTAACCTGAGTTTCAAGATTTCTGACAGAAGCAACTCGACTCTCACAGAGAAAGGTAAGAAACTGCTGCTGTTTATCTGAAACACAGTCAAGTTGAAGTTCATTTTAACATTTGCGCACACCCGAAACTTGAAGTATTTGTGAGATAACTTGTTGATTTTAAAATTGAACCTCATTTTTTACAAAGATCTCTTTCAATCACAGATCAGGATGTTTCAGGAAGGGTTCTCAAGTCAGCTTTCTTTGAGCTTACTTCAGCAATCTGTTTCATTCTGTCTTGTTTCAACAAACTTCTGGAAACTTCCCAACCAGGTGAAATGATCAGAATTCTTCTTGATTTGAGGAAAATCTTGAAACTGAATGTGAGATTTAGAGACTTGTTTCTCTAGTTGTTTTCTTGCAGCGTAGATTTAAAGTCCGGTGTGTTTGTCACAGAGGGATCGTTCAAATCACCACGTCTGTCATCGTTGGTTCATCATGATGCTGTTTGTTGTTTGTTGTGGTTTTGTGTAATACTTGTGTGTAGACATAAGTATCTTTAGCTTCACTTAAAGGAATAGATTGACATTTGGAGAAATGGTCTTTTTCGTTCTGAGGGTGAGATGTTCAGATGGATATCTGTCTCGTGTGTGTGTTAATGTAAAAAAACACACTTTCACACAGACACGTTCCACACATGCACACTACGAAACAAGATGGCGACCTCCTGACAGCAAGAAGAAGAGCTCCTTTGTTGTATTTGGCTGAACAACATAAAGAAGTCAGAAGAAGAAAACAATGTGTGTGCGACTGCCCAATGAGAACAGAATCAGGGAAAAGTACAAATAAAGTACAAAGATTCAATGTGCGAAACGAGCATCCAGTTTGTTTACCTGGTGCATGTTCAGTCGGTGCGTTTGTAGAACGGACAGTCACAGATTTTGGGCGCCACGTGGACATCTGCACAGGGTCCGCACGGACCTTCATGGGAGGCTAGCTGTTTCTTACTGTTTCCAGTCTTTATGCTAAGCTAGGCTAACCATGTCCTGACTCCAACTTCTTATTGAACACACAGACATGAGTCTGATGTCCATCTGAACATCTCACGCTCTAAAAGAAGAAGACCATTTAACCAAAATGTCAAACTGTTTCTTTTCTTCTTTATCATTTTACTGGAATGTTTTTTCCATTTTATAAAACTTTATACTTTTTAATCAACTACATTTAACTCACATCTGTATCAACAAGCTACTCGGGAGATTCAGATTGTACATGTTAAACACAATAAACATAAAACATACCACTGTACAGACAAACTCGCTGACTTTGTTACAGCGCCCCCAAATTCCAAAGTGTCCTCCCAGACATCTGTGTTGTTAGTTTTACCTCTAAAACCAAATCTAAACCCTAAAAGAAACGATACATTTATTTTATAGCAGCTTCACCTGAACCAAACGTATTCATAGTCCACCCTAAAACCAAACCTAAACCCTAAGATAAACCATAAAGTTGTGGGAACCTGCTTTTCATTCCCCAAAACGGAGGTGCGTCCCTGTAAGGTAGTGGGTTGTCCTCATAATGTCAGTTTGATGAAGTTATCTTGGGCTTTTTCACTTTTCACAATTTTTCACTATTATTTATTTACTAAACTATGAACCGATTAATTGAAATAATGAATTGTCAGATTATTTGATAATGAAAATAATCTTTAGTTGCAGTGCTACAGATTTTATAGCGTTCAACATAAGATGACACCTTATCCCAACTTAAAACTAAACAAAAAAATAAAATAGTTTCCAACCCTTAAACCAAGTCTAAAAATTCAAATAAACCATATATATTAATTTGTTCTCCAGACCAGATGTGGGGTGTCAGGTGTGAGACCCACCTCCCTCTTGAAGATTTAACAAGGGTTTAACGGATTATTTCAGGGTTTAGACTTGGCCCCTCCAAACAGTCACCAGATAAATCTCATGAGATGATTAATGGGAGAGGAAAGACGAAGAAACTAAGTTCTGATTCAGAAATCTGTTTCCAGTTTTTTGACTTTTCCATGATCTCTGATTTTTGGGGGAAGTATTTTATTTATATTTTTACTTCTTTGAGTTTCAAACTTTTTTGAACTTAGATTTATGTAAGAGGTCTTTAATAGAGGAATTTAATGTTAAAATCTGACAGTAACTAGTAACTATATCTGTCCACCACTGGGTTTGGAGCAGTTGCCCACTTTGTCTGGTTGGTTACAATTTTTTAGTCACTTGTCATTTGTACCAATTTGAAATGAGGACCTGAGTGAGGTTTTACATCTCTCATTCTTATTGTTACTAAGCCTCCAATATCTTGCTGTGTCTTTTAACTTTAAATATACATTCTCCATGTTGTAAGTTAACGAGTGTCTGTTTACACCCGGCGTCGCAGAGAGACTTCAGGACGTCAGGTGACGACAGAGTCCATGTGATGAACGTGTTGAGCTGGATGGCTGAGTGGAAAGGTGGTTTGCTTCTGTGTGGACTTTTCCTAAGCCTAACTAAAGGCTTTCTAACGCGTGGTTAACGTTGTGAGACGGTCGCAGTTTAGTCAGGATCCATCTGCCATAAGTTAATGTTTTCACATGTTGATCCAACCTTGATTATTGAATATGCAGGATTTATAGTAAATAGGTTCAAATAAACACGTTCTAAGCTTTAGAGGTCTGTGTGTTCAGACTGACAGTGTTACCAACATTATCGTCACCATCACAAACACGTGTCTCTACCTGTGTATTGTTCCTGTTCACACACATATTTTGCATATTTCCTGATGTGATAAAGCTTTCTGTGCTGTTCTGTGTAAACTGTGAATTTCCACGTATCTGAGGAGAGCTGATTCAAAGTTTTCTGTCAATAAATGCAGACACAGTTCCATCTGGAGCATTCGTTTCCAGAGTTTAACTTCCTGGAATCACAAACTGCCTGTTATTAATAATCTGACTGATGTAGATTTCGTGACGATTCAGAGGTTTAAACACTGCAGACTGCATATATGCAGACGTGACACAGGCTGATAAATGCTACATGCTGACCAAAGCTAACAGTCTCATCACATGCTGTTCTGGTGCAGTCGTCACGGTGACAACAGATGTATTAATGTGTGCTCCCGCTCTGTTAGCCTCCTGTTAGCTTCCTGTTAGCTTCATGATTTCTCACTAGGTTTCTGTGTGAAGTCTGTGTGTCTTTTTCTAGGCTTGTTGCCATAAGGAGCAGTGGTGGAAGAAGTATTCAGAGCCTTAACTTAAGTACAAGTACCAATACATTAATGTAAACATACTCCATCACAAGTAAAAGTCCTGCATTCAAAATCCTAAATCAGTAAAAGTACTATCAGCTTCATGTGGTTAAAGTATTTTACTAGTTTTAAGTACTTTAAGGAGCTAGTTTTAAGTACTGTATATACATTATTTCCATGTTATGCTATGTTATACTTCTTCTCCAATAAATCTCAGTAGGAAATATTGTACTTTTTACTGCACTACATATATTTGACAACTTAAGTTACTTTGCAGATTCAGAATAATAAAACAAAATACAATCAACAAATAAATTATGATGATTATCAGTCAAGACAAAACTTTATTGATCCCTGTGGGGAAATTCACAAGCCAGCAGAATATAAAGTCATTAAAATGACCAGCTGCAACATTAAAGGGATGAACACATTAATGAATCAATAATTATAATCCACTAATATCATTTATATTATTCTCAAATGGACCTTTCTGCATAATGAGAATAAATATTCCATGAATGAGCTGTTTCCTCACACCATTACATCATCTTTCTGCTGCAGAAAGCTGTTGGCCACATGGTGTCCACACTCTGAACACTGCTACACTGAACGCCCCCCTCTCTTCCTGTTCACACCTGTTCAGAACAGGTGGTTATCAGCCTCAATAGAGACAGAAACACAGAGAGGAAACTGCAGACAGGTAGAGAAAAACTGTCTGTCTTTCTGTCTGTCTGTTTCCGCTCAGTGACTCACCTGATGGCTGTTCTGTTCTGTTTGTGTGTCGGAGTTCAGCTGTTTCAGGAGGAATGTTGTTTGACCTGGCCTCTTTAGCTGACACTTGGTCGTTTAATATAACATGATACCAAAACAGACTCAGCCTTTTCTTTTCTGGCTTTAGAACAGAGTTTTTTGTGATGTTAGACTTCCCGTTTAAACATGTTTCCCATTTAAGATCAAATCTGCATTTAGTCAAACTGTGGACGCAGATAACTGAAGGTACAAACTGCAACCAACCAAGCAACACTATGGAAAGAATAAGGCACATATTAAGAACCCAAAGACACATCGCAGACAATAGATGGAGTAAATACGACTGAGTACGGCAACCAGATGAACTGAAATGGATGACGATGTAACTGTAGTTGTGATGCTTTTCTACATTGCTGTTCATAATGCTACTTTTACTTATTCATTGATTTTTCTCTTTCTCTCTTGTCTTGGGTGCTGGGGGAGAAGTTTGTAGAGTCCCTCCTTTCTATGACTGTTTGACCATCAGCTTGTGTTTATTGTCTAATTAGTATGAGATAAATTTTTATAACATTTATCTTACTTTGTTATGATGATCATTATTTTAGTGAATCTCAATTAATTATTATTATTATTGTTATTGTTGGTTTTATTTATTTATTCTTTTTGTATTATTATTATTATTTTGTGATTGTTTTTAGTTTTTTGCACATAAAGAAATATGGATACTGGATCTATACAAGATGTCTATGTTCTCTGATGATGTTGCACGGTGACGTGAGTTTGTAGCACAGTGAACAAAGAATGTGCATGAATTCAATTCAATTCAGTTGTATTTCTATAGCGCCAAATCACAACAGAAGTCATCTCTTGACACTTTACAAACAGAGCAGGTCTAGACCGACTCTTTATAATGTTATTACAGAGACCCAACAGGTCCCACCATGAGCAAGCACTTCCTTTTAAGAGGCAGAAACCTCCAGCAGAACCAGACTCTAGGTGGGGGGGTCATCTGCTTTGACCGGTTGGGTTTGAGAGAGAGATAGACGTAGAGACACAGATAGACAGACAGACAGGCAGAGATGTATGGCAGCACTAGCAGTAGAAATAGCAGTTATAATTATAATAATAATTGAATTATGACTGATAATAGTAGTTACAGCTGTAATAGTAGCTGAGATTAATAATAGCAGCTTTAATAGTAACAGAACTACGACTAAACATAATAACTGTAGTGATGAGAGTCAGGCAGGCCCATGGCGGCAGCAGCACCCAGGCGTACCAGGACCACGATCCACAGCAACCTGCGAGACGAGAAAGCACAAAGAAACTCCGGGGGAAGAAATAAAGTTAGTAACATGCATTGGAGGGACATGAATGTGTAAAGATGGAGAGGGAGAGGAGGAAAGCTCAGTGCATCATGGGAAGTCCCCCAGCAGTGTAGGCCTATAGCAGCATAACTAGGGGGCTGGTCCAGGCAGGCCTGAGCCAGCCCTTAACTATAAGCCTTAACAAAAAGCAAAGTTTTAAGCCTACTCTTAAAAGTAGAGAGTGTGTCTGCCTCCCGGACCCAAACTGGGAGCTGATTCCACAGGAGAGGAGCTTGATAGCTGAAGGCTCTGGCTCCTGTTCTGCTTTTGGAGACTCTAGGAACCACAAGCAACCCTGCACTCTGGGAGCGCAGTGCTCTAGTGGGGTAATAGGGTACTATGAGCTCTTTAAGATATGATGGTGCCTGACCAGTAAGAGCTTTGTAGGTCAGGAGAAGGATTTTAAACTCTATTCTAGATTTTACAGGGAGCCAGTGCAGCGAAGTTAACACAGGAGAAATATGATCTCTTTTCCTGGTTCCTGTCAGTACACGTGCTGCAGCATTCTGGATCAGCTGGAGAGTCTTCAGGGACTTATTGGGACAGCCTGATAATAAGGAATTGCAATAATCCAGCCTAGACGTGACAAATGCATGGACTAATTTTTCTGCATCTGTTTGAGACAGGATCTTCCTGATGTTTCAATGTTACGGAGGTGAAAGAAGGCAGTCCTTGAAGTTTGTTTTACGTGAGAGTTAAAGGACATGTCCTGATCAAACACAACTCCGAGATTCCTCACGGTGGCGCTGGAGGCCAGGGCAATGCCATCTAGGGTAACAATATCCTTAGATACTGTGTTTCGGAGGTGTTCAGGGCCAAGAACAATAACTTCTGTCTTGTCCGAGTTCAACATCAGATGATTACAGGTCATCCAGGTCTTTATGTCCTTAAGGCATGCTTGGAGCTTGGCTAACTGATGAGGTTCTTCTGGCTTGATCGATAAATATAGCTGGGTATCATCTGCATAGCAATGAAAATGTATGGAGTGTTTTCTAATAATATCCCCTAAAGGAAGCATATATAAGGTGAATAGTATTGGTCCAAGCACAGAACCTTGTGGAACTCCATGACTGACTTTGGCGTACATGGAGGATTCATCGTTAACATGTACAAACTGAGATCGATCTGATAAATACGACTTAAACCAGCTTAGTGCGGTTCCTTTGATGCCAATTAAATGTTCCAGTCTCTGTAATAGGATATGATGGTCAATGGTGTCGAATGCAGCACTAAGATCTAACAAAACAAGTATAGAGACAAGTCCTCTGTCTGATGCAGTTAGAAGGTCATTTGTAACTTTCACCAGTGCTGTCTCTGTGCTATGATGAGCTCTGAAACCTGACTGAAAGTCCTCAAGCAACTTATTGTCATGTAGAAAGTCACACAGCTGGTTGGCGACTGCTTTCTCAAGAATCTTGGAGAGAAAGGGGAGGTTAGATATAGGTCTATAGTTGGCTAAAACCTCTGGATCAAGAGTGGGCTTTTTAAGAAGAGGTTTAATTACAGCTACTTTAAAGGACTGTGGTACGTAGCCTGTTAATAAAGACAGATTGATCATGTCTAGTAAAGAAATGCTGACTAAAGGTAAAACCTCTTTGAGCAGCCAGGTTGGGATGGGGTCTATCTAAGACAAGACAAGTTGATGGCTTAGATGAAGAGATGGTTTTAGTAATTTGGTGAAGGTCAATGGGAGAAAAGCAATCTAAATATACACCAGGTTTTACAGCTGTTTCTGAGATTCCTGTGTTTGAAATGAATGAAATGAGTCAATACATATAAAGTAAAAAAAAAAAAAAAACTGCAACCATGGAGGATATTAAGCTACTTTAAAAACCTTAGTACTACTGCTAACTCAGGCCACAGTGGCAGACTTTGAAAAGCACTCTGTATAGTTTCATGGTTTAGGTTCTTTAAAGAACCCTTTCTGTCAATGAGTATTTAAAGAACCATTTATTGATGGTTCTTTGTTCCTGTTGTTACCATAAGGAACCTTTTCAAGAAAGTTTCAGTCAGTCTGTGATTTGTCTTTTGAACAACCATTATTTTTAGTCTGAAGGTAAATTCTACTTTTTGAATGAACTTCCAAAGTCACCTGAAGTTGACTCCAAAGAAAAACAACAAGCAGACGCTCGTTGACACTTTGAGTGAAACTTTGTAGTGAAGCTGCAGGAGAAGCTGTGCACGATTAACATTGTGTTGTCCTCAGGACGGGTTCAATGGTTTTTTAGGTTTCAGATTTGCTGACTGATAAATCAGCACACAGGAGGGAGGTGTCTGACTTCTTGAGAGGGGGGGTGGGAAACTAACTGGAAATAATCTGGAAACCAGTTGAGAAACTGTAAATTTTTTCATGTAAGGTTTGCAGAGATTATACTACGAAGAAAATGTTGTTGTTTTATCGGAGGTTAGATTTTGTGAGGAGGCTCAAACCGTTGGAAGGAAAGTGATGATCCAGCTTCTCTGTTACAGGTTGGGTTGTTAGGTGACTCCTACTGAAACTAAAACATTAAAGAAAATACAGTGCAGATTTAACGGCCGACAAGTTTCAGGAAACAAACCAACAGGTTATTTAAACCTCCATGTGGTGTTAGCTACCAGGTGGAAGAAGTTCTAGTAGTAATACTATCATACAAATACTCTGTTACAAGTCAAAGTCCTGCATTGAAAACTTTACTTAAGTAAAAGTACAAAAGTCTTAGCATCAAAATATACTTAGAAGTACTCATTATGCAGCAGCGCTAACAGTTAGCACAGCAGCACTAACAGTTAGCTCAGCTGTGTCATGTTGCTCAGAGTGTTTCCTCTCTTCTGTCCTGCAGCAGCAGCATGATGATGGCAGAGGCAGCGGCCCAAGATCTGTTCTCAGAGCAGGAGTTAACCTGCTCCATCTGTCTGGACCTGTTTGATGAACCGGTCTCGACTCCCTGTGGTCACAACTTCTGCCAGGTAACATACACGTACACAACACCTGAGACCCGGTCCCGAAGTCTGATCCTGTTTTTCACTCAGTTGTTTTATAAAAACAGGTGAAGTCCTGTAACAGACAGTTGAACCACATCCTGATACACTGTGAACTTCCTGTGTTTAAATCAGGGACATCATCTCCTCTTCTTCTTCTCTTGTTTATTTGCAGGCGTGTATTGGAGGTTACTGGGCGTCCAGTCCGGTCTGTACCTGTCCTCTCTGTAAGCGTCAGTTTGATGAACGTCCTCAGCTCAGCGTCAACAAAGTCTTCGCTCTCATCGCAGATAAATACAAACTGGCTCGTTACGGTGCCGCAGGGCTACCGGTGCCGACCAGGAACGGGACGCCGGCGGGCGCCGCTACGACGATCTCGGACACCGGCAGCCCCAACCCGTTTGTGACGGCTTCAGACGACGTGGTGTGGTGTGACGTCTGTACAGGTGTTAAACAGCCTGCTGTCAGCTCCTGTCTCACCTGCACCGCCTCATACTGCGTTGAGCATGTGCAGCCACATCAGACCACACCCTTCTACGCTAAACACCCACTGATGGACCCCCAGGAGGCCCTCAGGGGCCGCACCTGCTCAATACACCACCGCCTGCTGGAGGTGAGTGGAAAAACATACTTATTATGACGTTTGTGGTGTTTGATTGATCCATACTGTTCAGGTCAGTTTACATACATCATACATTCAAAGTAGTGGGGGGGTGGGGGTGTGATTTAAACACTGCGTTTTTCCACCTGAGAAAAGCAGAGCACATCTATCATCAACTATCATTGTTATTCATTCTTACATACTGTGCTGTTGAGTTTCACCTGTCTGACCTCCTGATGTGTTTACTTGTCCAGGTGTACTGTCGGACGTGTCAGCACTGTATCTGTGCCATCTGTGTCCTGGAGGAACATCGAACACACAAAACTGTCTCCGTCCAGACCGAGAGACTCGGCAAACAGGTAGAGAGGAGGAAAATGTGGTCCTATTATTACTCATTACTCATTATCATTAAAACTAGTTCTTAGTGTTTCTTCCTCATAAGAGAGCTGCCTCGTGTTCACCTGTGTGTTCAGAAACAGGTAGCGAGGACGGAGCAGGAGATCCTGAACCGCATCAAAGAGAAAGAGATCCATGTGACTCAGCTGAAGAGGAAGCTGGAGGGAGTCAAGGTCGGACATCTTGTTCATTTTCTCTAGATTTTGCCAAGTATTTGAAACATGTGAGAGTGAACGGAGGTGCCTCGCTCATAGGCTGTGTTACTATTGTAATTCTGTGAAAGATGGAGCTCTTTAAAAGAAGGGTGGAGGTTTGAAGTCGTGTTAAGTCTTTGATCAAAAGTTCAAGAGAGTTTGATTCATATTTAGCCTCATCCTTATTTTCATTTTGTAGTTGACAAAACTCCAAACATTTTGGAGATAGTCGCAGGAAACCGGGCGATTCAACTGTTGATGAACTGAACTAGCTGTTATCTCATTGTTGATTTTGATATTTGATATTTGATATTGTCATTTATTTTCAGAACTACGCAGATGGAGAGCGAGGTGAGGTGGAACACCTCCTGGACGAAGTGTCCGGCTCGTTGGACAGGATCCGGTCTCAGGTGGTGGGCGGGATCGAGAACCAGCTGGACGCTGTGATGTCAAAGGGGGAGGGGCTGGTGAGCCGTCTGGAGGCGGAGCTTAGCCAGCTTATTGACAGGAGGGCCACGCTGGAGGTCCAGGCCATCAGTCAGGATCACATCAGCTTCCTGCAGGTGAGAACTGAAGACTTTTTTACCTGGGACCTGTTAGCATGATATCATGACCTGGGACCTCCTCACCCCTCTCTCCTCCCCTCAGAGTTATGAGGAGGCCACAGCTCCTCTGGCTGAGGATCAGCAGGACGAGGTGGACGAGGACGAGTTCTCCCTCCACTTCCAGTTGGGGGAGGTGAAGAGCGCTCTGTCTGAGGTGAAGGACAAGATGGACGATATCAGGATGGTGGAGGTCCGCTCCAGAGGGTCCAGAGGCTCTGGTGAGTGTGTATATGTATACATATATATTTGTCATGTGGTAGTCAAACGCTACAGTCCTGGCCTCGTCTGTTGTCTGTGTTTTAGTCTCGTCCGGTGATCTGATGTTGGCAGAGAGCATGCTCAGTCTGAGAGGAAGCAGCGCCAGTTTGAGGAAGAGTCAATGGTCTCTGAGAGGTCAGTGACTGATCCAACATCAGCAGGAATATCTGCATTACTGTTGTCGAGATATCTGATTCTGGACCAGCCGACTGCACACAAACTGCATCACAGTCATTTTAAAAACAAACTGAGACAGAAACAGTTTTATTTTGATGAGAAAGTGGGGACTTTTCATGTGAAAGAATAACTGCCTGTGCTTTCCTGTCTCCCTTCAGATCTGAAGAAGAACAAAGCGGTCTCAGGTACGTGTCTGTTTAATCAATAAATTATATGTTAATGACTTGAAGTGCTAATGAACGAGTTTCATCATGATCTTGTTTGTTCTATCGCAGGACACAAAAAGGCCAGAGTCTACATGGGTGAGGACTTTACTGTAATGTGAATATTTATTATTTTATTTTTATTATTATAGATTATTCTCTTCAAACTTTTCTTGCCTCAGATTTGTTTTCACCCAGTTGTTTTAGGGACTTTTAGCATGCTAACTTTTGTTGTTACGATGTTAGCATGCCAGTGTTGTAATGTTGGTATTTGTTAATATTAGAGTCTGACAACATTATAAAATGCTGAAATGCTAACATTAACAATATGACAAGCAAACACTCTGAAGATGATGAAAGCTGAGTCCAGCTGAGATTGACAAAGTCCAGTTTTTAAATTGATTGTTGTTATTATCATTATTATTATTTATTTATTATATAGAATATTAACGGGCTACCTTTGGCAACAAGTTAGCATCTTACCATCAACATGTTAAATATTACATAAATATTAGCTGTGGTTTGAGCTGAGCCTGCTAACATTAGCATTCAGGTTAAACCACAGCTCACATAACTACAGCTATGCTAATATTCTGTTATTAGCAGTCAGCTAACTGTTAATGTTAGCAAGCTAATAAGCAAACACTCTAAATGCTTTAATCTTTGTTCATTTCTCCCCTCGTCGTGTCCTTGCTGTTTCCAGAGGACGTGACGTTGAACCCGGTCACGGCATATCCCTTCCTGATCCTGTCTGAGGACAGGAAGCAGGTGAAGAGAGGCGAGAAGCTGCAGTTTTACAGAAACAGTCAGCAACGCTTCGACGTCTGGTCCTGCGTCCTCGCTAAAGAGGGATTCGGTACCGGACGACACTACTGGGAGGTCAGACCCAGGACACAGTCAGATAATACTGATCCAGGTCCAGTGTGAAATATACAACTCTCTTGTTTGTTCTGTCCACCTGTGACAGGTGTGCGTTGGGGAGAGTAAGGACTGGAAGCTGGGTGTGGTCAGTGAGTCGGCTCAGAGGAAGGGTCTGTTTGACATGAGTCCCTCTAACGGATACTACGCCATCTGGTGGAGCGGCAGCCAGCTGAGAGCGCTCACCGCACCGCCTCTTACCAAGGTCTAAACACATGATGTTCTATTTCATATTCCAGCACTGACAGAGGTCATATGTCTTTCTATCAGCCTTTTAAACATTTAAATAATACGCGGTGCTTCAATATGGAAGCCCACTTCTGCCAGAAAAAAAGATGAAAAGTTAAAAATTATTTTACAAAATGAAGTTTTTACTTCCCATTATGAGGTAATAAGTCATGATTTTGACCTAGAAAGTGAAGATTTTGACTAAAAAAGTCCTAATCATAACTCATGTCATATATCATACTTTTTACTTACAATGTCAAAAGATTTTTGACTGAAAAATAACATTTAATTTTGACTTTTGTAATTATGACTTTAAAAAATCACAATTTGAAAGGAAAGAATAATAGAAGTAAATATTCTTAATTTTGAATAAAATTGAAATGATTTTGATTTTGAAATTTGAACTAAAAAGTAATGTTGAAATAAAAGTTAATAAATTTGACTGTATCTTATAATTTAGATTGAATTAAAAGGAAATAACTTTGACTTCCAATGTAAAGTTTCTGACCTGTTTCTTATTACTGACTTTAAAAGTCATATTAAAAAGGCATATTTTTAATTAAAATTGAACAGTTATGGCTTTGTATCTGATCATTTTAAATTAAAAAGTCATACTTAGAATATTCATAATTTTGACTTGAAAAGTTCATTTTTATCATTCATAACTGTTTTGTTTCTTTTCCCGCCGTATTTGGGCTTCCATAATTCACAGATGCATTAACCTGGCTGAATCAAAAACCAAATATAACTGATGTAAACAAACTTTCAACCACATCAGAAAACATTAATAACTCAGATTTAGTTGTTGTCTCATCTTAGTTTAGTTTATTTAGATAAATTAATATGTGTTTGTTTCGACTGTGCAGGTGAAGAGTCCTCCGAAGCTGCGTCAGGTAGGCGTGTTTCTGGACATGGACGAGGGTCAGGTGTCCTTTTATAACGTGAAGTCGGGCTCAGAGATCTACAGCTTCACCAGATCCTCCGAGTTCACCGGGAAGATGTTTCCTCTGCTGGGCACCGGAGACAAAGAGGTCCCCCTGGTCCTCATGACCACACAGCACCAGCTGGCCTGAGGGACGAGGGACCAGATGAAGACGCAAAGACGGAGACAAAACCTGAGAGGAGGGGGGGAGAAACAAGCAGGAAAGAATGGGGCAGGAGGGAGGAAGAAAGGGGGAGCACTGGGATGTTACTGGCTGTTGGCAGCCATGTTGGAGGACGCGGATGTGGAGAAACTGAATGTCACCACCGATGAAACAGATGTTGGTTTGTTCGTCAGACAGAAGTGGAAACATACAGCAGAGTATCGCTGCTGCCATGGCAACACAATATCCCCTTAGTTCTAAAAAGTCCCTCATTCTAGCAAGATCCTTTACGTGTTCTTACAAGATCCTTTACGTGTTCGAACAAGATCGTTTACACGTTCTAACAAGATCCTTTATGTGTTCTAACAAGATCCTTTACGTGTTCTAACAAGATCCTGTACACGCTCTAACAAGATCCTTTACGTGTTCTAACAAGATCCTGTACACGCTCTAACAAGATCCTTTACACGTTCTAACAAGATCCTTTACGTGTTCTTACAAGATCCTTTACGTGTTCTAACAAGATCGTTTACACGCTCTAACAAGATCCTTTACACGTTCTAACAAGATCCTTTGTGTTCTAACAAGATCCTTTACGTGTTCTAACAAGATCCTGTACACGCTCTAACAAGATCCTTTACGTGTTCTAACAAGATCCTTTACGTGTTCTAACAAGATCCTGTACACGCTCTAAAAGATCCTTTACACGTTCTAACAAGATCCTTTACGTGTTCTTACAAGATCCTTTACGTGTTCTAACAAGATCCTGTACACGCTCTAACAAGATCCTTTACGTGTTCTAACAAGATCCTTTACGTGTTCTAACAAGATCCTGTACACGCTCTAACAAGATCCTTTACGTGTTCTAACAAGATCCTTTACGTGTTCTTACAAGATCCTTTACGTGTTCTAACAAGATCCTGTACACGCTCTAACAAGATCCTTTACGTGTTCTAACAAGATCCTGTACACGCTCTAACAAGATCCTTTACGTGTTCTAACAAGATCCTTTACGTGTTCTAACAAGATCGTTTACACGCTCTAACAAGATTCTTTACGTGTTCTAACAAGATCCTGTACACGCTCTAACAAGATCCTTTACGTGTTCTAACAAGATCCTTTACGTGTTCTAACAAGATCCTTTACGTGTTCTTACAAGATCCTTTACGTGTTCTAACAAGATCCTGTACACGCTCTAACAAGATCCTTTACACGCTCTAACAAGATCCATTACACGTTCTAACAAAATCCTTTACGTGTTCTAACAAGATCCTTTACGTGTTCTAACAAGATCCTGTACACGCTCTAACAAGATCCTTTACGCGTTCTAACAAGATCCTTTACGTGTTCTAACAAGATCCTGTACACGCTCTAACAAGATCCTTTACGCGTTCTAACAAGATCCTTTACGTGTTCTAACAAGATCCTGTACACGCTCTAACAAGATCCTTTACGCGTTCTAACAAGATCCTTTACGTGTTCTAACAAGATCCTGTACACGCTCTAACAAGATCCTTTACGCGTTCTAACAAGATCCTGTACACGCTCTAACAAGATCCTTTACGCGTTCTAACAAGATCCTTTCTTGTTGATTTTGTGGACTTAATAGAACGTTTTGTGATAAAACAAGAAAAAATATGAAATATTCTGTTATTATTTGAAAAGAGTCTTTCCTGAAACTAAGCAAATGTTTTTTGTCACGGTGGAAGCACTGCAGTAAAAACAAGATGCATCAGAAGTCTGAAGTCATGTTTCTGGTAAAAGAGTCTGGACTTTGGTTTTCTGGGTGATGGAGGCAGAAAAGTGGAGAAGCCTGGTTGGAGCTTCTATTACTATCTTCTTAATAGAACACAACAAGTTCAACAACACTCAAAGAGTTCAATAATTAAATAAAATGTTGTGAAATAAATGAATATACAAATAAACAATGACATTCATAAACATGAATTGCGTAATTAATAAATTATTCAAACTCATGATTAAATGTTATTTTATCAGAAATTCACATAATGTTATATCTCAAAATGCCGTTTTTTAAAAAGTCTGTTTTATTTCATAATGGCATTTTCCCAATATGACTTTGACTTCATGATGTCGCCTTTAATGACAGTGGAGTTGTCTCCGCCCCCCTCACCTTTCAGCCAATCATGAGGATTCGCTCACGCAACATTTGAGCAAAGCTGTTAAATAAAGACAAATGTCACAAATATTTCAGACTAATTTTCATGAAGATGATGAAAATAAATAAATAAGGACAAAAGTACTAATACCACACTGCACAAATACTCACAGTAAAAGTCCTGTGAGTATAATCAGTAAACTGTCCTTAAAGTATTCCAGCAGTCAGATGTCCCCTGTGTCTGTCCTCCTGTTATAGATTCTGTCATTAGAGGATTATTCCTCATCATTAATGTGAAGCAGGATGTTACTGTTGGAGTTGGTTGAGGTGGAGCTCATTCTGAACTATCAGCTAATGATTATTAGTTCATTGTGGATGAATCAGCTGATTATTTTCTCCATTAATTGATGGATTGTTTGGTCACAATGACCCAGAGCCCAAAGTGACGCCTTCACAAAGCTCCACATTATTAACAAGACATTTCAATTATTAACAGCATTCAGAGGAAAAGCAGCACATCTGCATCTGAGCAGCTGGAACCAGGAAATGGTTTCACACCATCAGTTCACTTCCTGTATGTTCCTCCTGTGTCCGCTGCTGTCAGCTGATTGGCTGCAATCTGACTAAACCCAAAGAAGTCACTTGGGTTGTTGCTGGTTTTGGAGCAGACGGTCAGCTGGTTGAAGCGTGGCGCCCCCAGCTGGTTAAATGTGTCAGTGCAGGATGATGTGAGTGAAATCTTCCTCCAAATGTGTTGGTGGAAGGAATCAAACTGAACTGATCGACTGATGAGTTCTGTAAGATTCAAACAGGCAGCATCTTCTAGAAACAGATTCAGGTTTTAAACACAAAAGAAACTAGAAAATAACAGAAGAACAAACTGAAGAGAGAATCATGTTTTAATGAATATTTCTGAATAAAAGACAACGAAGCAGAAATGTTTAAATTCATTCTACTTTCCTGTTCATGATTTCCTACATTTCCCACAATGCCTGTGAGGAGCTGCCAGAGAAACATGGTGGGGATGTGACTTCTTTGTGTGGCAGTATTTCTGCCTAAAGGAGCCAGATGTGTGAACAGCTGATTCAGTGTCCAGATGTTTTAATAAAATATGTAGTATGTATGACAGCACAATATTCAATTCAGATAAAACAACACAAGACGTTACATTTATTAACATTTAAATATGAATATATAAATGTTTCAGTTAAGAGCTGATTTATTATTAATAATAAACATTTTAGAAAGTTGAGCATGAAAGTTGATCCTTAAATAATCTCAAAGTTCACTTACAATCTTACAATCAAAAAGATAGAAGGTAGTTTTATTTTCTTTTATCAATATATTTTTAACTTTCATGATTCTGTTCTCTAGTTTGAGGTCATTAAACTGTGATGATGCGTTTTGTTTGTGTCACAGATGACGTCACAATTGTTATCATTCAAGTTCATATTTTATTTAACATAAATCATATTGCAGTCAATGTGAACAGCTGGGGTTTCAATATACACAATAGAATCATTACATTTTAAGCCCCGCCCCTCCGTGACCCCGCCCACATCAACCCTCCCACCCGCCGAAAAGAGAACCTAAAGCCCCTCCCCAATAAACCCCACCCACCCCCCTCCTTTAAACAAACACACTGACCCTCCCCACCCGCAGTAGCCCCACCCACCTGACACAACGCTCCGCCCCCTGACGCTGAGAGAGAGTGTGAGTGTGTGTGTGTGTGTGTGTGTGTGTGTGATTCAGCAGCAAACTCCAAACTGATTCATCTCAGCATTTTGAGCAAAAACCGGCCAGACACCTTCACCTCCACCTGTCTCACCTGCAGCTCATCATGTGGTCATGTGACCAACTGCAGACTGCCAGGTTATTGTCTCGTCACCGCAGGCTTAAAACCATCAAGGTCTTACTTTTTAAGGCGCACCTGCTTCCACTATGGCTCCCACTCGGACAAGCTCCTCCTACAATGATTCACTAGCCCCTCCCTCCAGCACTGACATCATTAAACCAACAGCTGGTGAGTCATCAAAGGCTGAAAACTGTTTTGTCGTCTTGCTTTAAGGAACTTTTTAAGGCATACCTGATCGTGTTGTGACTCACAAGCCCCTCCCACTCTGACAGACCACTCCCCCTAGCTCGGACACCATCATATTGACAGCTGCAGAGGTACAGCCGGCTGAGTCCACGTCCTCCAGGAAACTCATGTCTTGAGGGACTTCTTAAGGCATCTGCTCTCGTTGAGACTCAAAGCCCCTCCCACTCTGACAAGTCCCTCCTACTCCATCAGGTCCCTTCCACCCCACCAGGCCCCCCTACTCCACCAGGTCCTTCCTACATCAGGCCCCCCCTACTCCATCAAGCCCGTCCCCCCATGCGGTCACTAGCCAAGAACACCACGATAATGTGTGGTCTTAGGGGGGAACTATTTCTTGACAAACAACAGCCGGGCGTAGTGACTTCCTTAAGTCTTGTCGTCACTGTGAGGTTGCCAGGCAACCATGGTTACAGCCGCTGTCGAGTCGCCATGGCAACCAGCCCTGTACGGAAATCCTGGGTGAACGGATGAACTGTTGTTTGTGAGTTTGGAGTTTGCTGCCAGCTGACGTGTTACGGACAAACAAAAGGAGGCGAGAGGGAGGGGGCGTGGCCTCCTGACCACCTGTGTGATGCAGGTGTCTTCGCCACACGCAGAAAATGAAAAAGAAAAGAAAATCATGTCGGTATCATCATCATCATCATCATCAGTGTCATGGCGCTCTTGAATTATTGACTCACCCAAGTCAACATTCACTGACACCCCCCACCCCCCCCCCCCCGTCCTGCATCATCACCATCGGGTGCTGCTCGCTGTCGGCCATCTTTTCAAGTCCAGTTCCGGTGTGTGTTGTGTTGGCGTCCCCCTGTGGTGTGTAAACGGTTGAATGCTGCGTCTTGGAAGTAAAACAGAGAGAAATACGGGAGGGAGGGAGGGAGGGAGGGGGGGGGGCGAAGGGAGGAGGAAGAGGGGAGGGGGGTTTCGTTGTCGTCTTTTGTTTTAAAACAGAAAAGCGTCTTCTGGCGTGCTGCTTTCTGTCGCCGCAGCTCCTGCTTCTGCCAACGAGCAGGACTGAGGACTGGGGGGGGGGGGGGAGGGGGGGTGGAGGTGAGGAGTGTAGGGGGAAGGGTGGGGGAGTCTGGACAATCATGGGACGTCAAGTTATTTAAGACACCTCTCGAAGTAGGTGGCGCCCACGTAGCCCCCCCTCAGAGAGCGATGGACGTTCTGCTCAAAGAGCCGCCGGTTTGTCTGGAGGACTTCTGCTGCCTCCTTGTTCAAAGGATCCTCAGGGTTAGGTTCCTGGAGGGGGGAGGAGAGGGGGGAGTCACAATAACACATTAATGTTGATCTGGAAGTTACAGATTGAACAGACCGAACCCTTAGTAGTTTACACAACTTGCTCACGCCTCACTTTTAATGTGGACTACCAGTAAGACCTGGACCTCTACCCTGTTGACGTTACTCTGTCACAGAGTCACATGACCTACACCTTCATCTGTTGGAGAAGAGGCTCACACAAAACATTCAGTGAGAAAGGTGTGAGTGTGTGTAACTCACTAGAAATAGATACTGTAGACCGTAGATGATGGAGTTTATTGTCAGCACAGGCTTCCAGTCCTCTCTGTGGACAAGAAGACAGAACACGTTCACAACGCAGCAACAACGTCCTGAGAACCGTTTGAGGGGCTGTCTGCAGGTTCCAACATGTTGTTTATCTCCATGTAACATTACGAAGACGTCTACAGCTGCTCTGATGATAACTTCTCTTCTATAAATAAAACTGGACTGAATAAAAAAGGAAACTGTTCATTTAGTGAAAATGTTCGTCTGTAAATTTAAGGTGGACTGATTTCCACACACAAAGTCATACTTGATAACATTATACAGCATCTCACAGATCAAACCAGAGCTCTCCCAGTGTTGTCTGAGGTATTATGATCAAGGCTGGATAACCACAACTGCCCCAGGCCCTCAAGCCCCCCAGACCCCCAGGGGCCTCAGACCCCCAGGGGCCCCAAACGTATCAGGTTCGCTGCATTATTTGATTGTGATATTTTGACTCTGCTCCTCTGCAGCTGTAGCAGGTCCTGCATTGTTTCTTGTAGTTTTAAGAACTTTTTGTGGTTTATTTTGGTGCATTTTTCTCCACGATGTTGACCTGAGGCAGGTAGCTGGTAGTTTTGGGTCTTTGTGTACTTTATGGGAACCTAAAGGTGTTAAGTTACATACAACAGGGGGTGGGGGAGTCAAAAGAGGCCCAACATCACCTAGCTGCAGAAAATGTTAGTAAGTGGCCCTTGAGTTCAGATTATTTTGAACTTTAAAGTGAAATGAATGAAAGCTACTGAAGGTTTGTTCAGACCTTAAGATATTTAGGCAGACGTTTCCTTCCAGGTCGATGTTGGGGTGATACACCATCGTCTCACACTTTACCTTGGGGGGGTCGTGGGGGTAACCCGGTCCTACCTGAAACACACACACAAAACTTTGCAACATTGCCTTATGTTTATTCCCTTAACCATAACCACTACATCCGAACCCAAAGCTAACCAGACCCATAAACCAAGTCTTGACCCCAAAAGTCCAACTGAAATGAAATGTATGTTAATGTTTTTCATCTGCTACAGCAACATAAAACCACTTCCTGTGGGAGGGAGAAAAGGGAGATTTTTGGTTTCATGATGGGCCCCCGGTTACTTCCCCGTCTGCGCAGATCGAGGCTTTCAATTACATTTCAATTTCATTTCATTTCAATACAGCCAATCAAATCTTGCATAAAGCAATGACATCAGCGTTGTATCGTAGGCAGAGCAGACAGTCACACTGAGCCAATCAGCAGCCTACACAACACAAGAGCCACAGACTCTGAACAACAACCACATTAGCTTCATGCTAACGTCTCCTCCTTTTCTAACTACAGACTTGAACACACGTCTTGTCCTGCAGCTCGTTGAACGAGACACCAGACAAAGGGACTAAATGTGATTTCAGTTGGACTTTAATGATTTACATTTTAAGGACCCCTTCTTCCCACAATGTGTCTGTGGAAACCTATGAGTGAATCTACAATGTAAAAATATGCAGTGCAATACAGAACAATCTATTAAAAAATAAAATAATCAACAAATGTTTTGATATCACTAGTCAGCTTCAGTTACTTTGTTCTCTGTAAACGAATCATGTGCTGTGTGTTGGGTACACCTTTGTTTCAGGCCACCATAAAGATGAAGATCACGGACAGAGAGGACAGGTGACAGGTGCTTCTCACCTTAAAGCTGAAGACAAATTTTCCTCCTTTGTAAAATCCCTGTGAGACAAACACAAACATGAGAGATCTTACACACCCTTCTGTTCATGTGCAGCAAACATGTAATTATCATCACAGCTGTTATCAGAGCTGTTCAACACCAGCTGAACTAAGTACATTTACTCAACCACTAGTACAATTCTGAGTAACTCCTACTACTGGACCTAAAGTTACTGATTATTTTTTCACAAACAAAACATTTGAGCAGTTCACAAAACAACATTAAAGTACCGCTTACATATTAACACATCAATAATAATGATCCAATAATATAACAGTAGAATACTGACAGTAGCCCCTCAGCATCATGAGTACTTTTAATACTAATATACAAATACAATACTTCTGGGACTGGTACTAGTGACAGAGTATTTTTATACTGTGGTATTACTACTTTTACTTAAGTAAATGATTTTACTACTTCTTCCACTACTGTGCAGGTGTACTCCAGAACACTGTGACATCACTGTCGGGTGTGGTTACAGGTGCAACACTTCTGACCACAGCCATGTCGTCTGATGTTAGGTGAAGGATAATTCAGTCCCAAACTGGAATAAACTGGTTTTGGTCGTGTCCATCACTTCTATCAGTGATAATAATATTAGTATTCTGTCAGGTGAGAGTCTGACATCCGTTAACGTCAGTAAGCAAAGTCAGACAGGTGAGAAACACCAGGTGATGAGAAGAAGGCCCCAAAGAGACCTTTACTGAACAAAGGATCAGAATATTGTCTATTGACAGTTTAAATGGAAGTACATTAAATCTATTTTGTTCAAATGTGAATCTTCAGATTGACTCTGTAGCTGATACAAGACACACACACACACACACACACACACACACACACACACACACACACACACACACACACACACACACACACACACACACACACACACACACACACACACACACACACACACACACACACCTCGTCTGGTGAGATGATGAGTCTGAAGTTGAGGAGGTCATCGTCATCGGGGAAGTTGATCTCACACGTCTTTGGCAGGTTCAACTCATTGATGTCTGAAAGACATCAGATATGATACTTTACAATATATCAATAACAGAAATCCAATATCGTCAGGAAGTGTAGGTCACACTGAATAATTCAACATGTGTTTCATGTCTGTGTGTTCACATCTGACTGACTTATGACTCTGAGAAGGAGTGCGATGTTTGACTCAAAGTGCAGCGATCAGGAAAAGCTTTTTTAAGTGTCTTAATCTCAGGGTTTCCCCCAGAAAAGAGCTTTGAAAAAAGTAATGTGGTGTTAGAAATATGTAATTTATTCATCACATAGTTTAAAATCAACAACTACAGCAGGGTCTTACAAAGAATCTGACAATGTACAGCTTTGGAACAATGTGTTTTCAACAACAACAACAAAAGAAATTAGAACTAATAATATCAAAGTCTTTAGCTCTCTACAAAAATCCAAATTGATCACTTTAAGGGGAAAAATCAGCACTTGATTCCCTTTGCTTTTAGTTGTGTCCTCTCCTTCATGAAGACTGCAGTCAAACAACGACTGGGCAAGTGAAAGCAAACAAAGTAGTGTTTCTACTGTGTTGCATTAAACTATACAGACTCCAGTGACTCTGTGTTTACTTCAGTCGATATATTTATTTTGTAAAATAGGTTATTTAGAAGTTAGATGGAAATTCTTTATAGCAGTATAAAGCAGTTAGAGAATTGGT
Source organism: Enoplosus armatus (assembly GCF_043641665.1). Classification (NCBI taxonomy): domain Eukaryota; kingdom Metazoa; phylum Chordata; class Actinopteri; order Centrarchiformes; family Enoplosidae; genus Enoplosus; species Enoplosus armatus. The sequence goes on from NC_092196.1 coordinate 21,683,393, forward strand.
GAAAAGAAGTATCATTAGGAAATGATAACCTAATCAAAGTATCAGTATTTGTACCTGTTTTGATGACTGTGGCCTCACTAAGGACGTTAAGCCAACACAGAGTCCAATATGTCTACTAGTAGTAGGACTACTAGCCATGGATGCGTTCAGTACAGCACTGGAAAATTATTAAAAGAACAATCATAATCTGATAACTCTGTCATCAATAATAAGATGATGTACAGTGTTGTAGCACAAACAGTGACGATGAATCTTTAAACTGAACAATATGATTGTAACAGTCCAGTTTCCTTTGGAGGACCTGTTTAATCTGTTTTGAGTGTCAAAGAAAACGCATCAAACCCAGTTGCGAGAAAAAAGGCGAGTTTTCACGCTGTGAGATGATCAAGTACTTCAGTGTCTACCTGAACCAGGTGTGTGTATCCACTGACAGTCGGAGGGGAAGCTGCATGTCATCGTGTGTTTTGGTTTTTAGTGTATGTCTGCCCACAGGCTGAGGAAGACTCTGTTGGAGGAGGAAGCAACCTGCTAACCATCCACACCACCAACCCCCGTCACTGCTTCACCTGCAGCTCCTCACATTAACACACTGCCTGTCAGATCTGTTATCACCTCTGTCTACAGGTTTGTCTCAGCAGCTGGTTTATCAGGACGTTGGTCAGTGTGTGTTTTTAGTCCTCACGATGTCAACTCACCTCCCGGAGTTTAGTGAACCTCTAAGGAGAAGAAATCACTCTTGTTTTTATTAAAGAGTGAAATGTTGAATGGTAGAAAGAAAGAAAACTGTTTGCTGACACCAAAACTAGCTGGTTAGCTGCCAATCAAACTGTTCTTCACCTCAGTAAAATCTGACAAAATGTAGAAGAAGTAGTTTGTCACCCTGTAGACAATTAAACAGAGAGCTGACACAGCAAGTTAGCTAGTTAAAAGCTAGCTGGTATTAGCTAACTAGCCTAAGAATTCCACCGAAGAAAGCTTATATTTGTTGCTACTGTAAAGTATGAGCTAGTTAGCAGTGCCGAGTGTGTTCCGGATTTAGTGTTGTTTAGTGTTAGCTGTGTGCTAACATACTAGCCTACAACGATCTGATATTGGCTAGCTTCTGACTGGCTGACTGCGTTTTGTTTTCAAATATAGACCAAGCTAGCCGCTGTTAGCTAACACCACTTCAGGCTAAAGTTAGCGTGCTAGCTGTTAGCCCCTGTGAGTTACAATAATACCACTCTTTTACTTTCAGTATGAATGTATCCTGGGCACTTTAGAGGGTCGTGTTACCCTGTGGTTTATAGGTAACTCGTCAGTCAGGTAGGCAGGACCAGCTAACCGGGCATTGGTGTTGTTAACTAGCCTACCTTTCTGTATTCGGAGCTGGGCCGCGCTGGCTTTTTTACCCCCGGCTCCTGTTCTGTTTCCTCCAGCAGATTCCTCGTCTTTCTTCTGCTGCTTCAGGGAAAAGAGCTTAATCATCTTCAGTTATTTGATAATTTGATGCCTATACTCTGTGTCCCTTCGGTGTGCGCGGTCTGTCTGAGTCGTGTGTGAATTTTAAGAGAGTCAGTTCAGTCCTAACAGCACCGTGATGTTGATGGAGCCGGTGCGTCTCAACTAATTACACTAAGGAGAGATGCTAGCCGCCGAGCTAGCCTAGCCTGTTAGCTAGCAGGAGAGGCCGGGCAGAGCGGGGGGAGGAAAGGGTGAGAGAGGGGGAGGGAACTCAAACAGTGCTGTACAGGAGACTGAGAGTGTGTTCAACATGAAAGTGTGTGTCACTGCCTCAAGAATACGACACAGTATTATACTATAATGTCATAAATCACAGTGACGTTAGAATAAAATGTTTTATAGTGTATGGAAGCCCAGTTCTGCCAGGAAGACAACAAAAATGATTAACAGCTAGGAATGATAAAAATACTTAGTTATTCAAATTGCTGATACAATAAATCGTGATTATGAGATTACAAATCAAACATGTAAGATACCAGGTCATAATTTGGACATTTTCAGTCATAATTGTGACTGTGTATGTATCTCCAAATTATGGGATGTTGATATTGCCACAAACGATCACTAAACCAGCTGACTTTTGCTTTTTCGTCTGGAAGCTGATTTATAAACATTCTTTATTCTGACTTTAATCTCAGAACTCAAATACATTTTTGTCAATATTTTGACGTATTGTCTCATAATTTTGATTCAGTTATCTGATAGCGCTATCACAACTTCTACTTCAGGAATTGGTATCCATTTCTTTCAGTTACATTAAATTTTAAAATGTCTTAATTCTATTAAAGATATTACACTCATGATTTTTGTATAATATGTAATTCTAGTTAGATAATAAACATGCTCATACATCAGTTTCGACCATGCGGCAGTTGTTTCAGCACTGTTCATTGGGGGGAAACCTTTTACAGGTGGGAACACAGCCTTTATATTTTCAATGTGTTTTGTTTGTTTATTTCTTTAATTAATTTTAGAATAAAATTTATTAATGCTTGTTTTAAGATTGTAAGGTTGTGCGAACAGAGTTACAGCAGTTCGTGTTAACACTCATATGACGCTCAGTATAACATAATTACAGAAGCCAAAAACAACCATGTTCACAATAATTTTAATTTATCCGTTATCTTGAGATCATGACATAATCTTCCTTTCATATCAGGAAAACTGAGTCATGTTCTCGTGATAATGGGATAATTAACTTGTCATTTAGAGATTACAGGGTAAAATAGAATGATTGCATCCACTTGGCATTCTTGGTGTCTCTGCATAACTATGAGTTTTAGTATTACTGTAAAATTTCCCCCCCGGGGATCAATAAAGTATTTGTGATTCTGATTCTGTTACAATGACTGTTTTTACATTTGTCATTCCTAACATTCAGTTTATCTTGGCTGAAAAGGGCTTCTGTGAGCATGTCAAACTTTAAACTGTAATAACAAATTTGGGTAGCAAAGCTCTTGCCAAAAATTCTGTACCACATCACAGTGAAAACAACAAGTCCCAAAATACCTTGCTGCACCCGACGCATTGTGACGTAACCACGCAGAGGCGGAGCGTGCATATTTTCGCTGCTCATATGTTATTTACAACATGTATTTATTTATTTCATTTTTTCTCTCTCTCTCTGCCTCCGAGGCAAAAATGGAGAGCGCTTTCTGGAGTCACCTGTGTGATGTAATCAATGCGGGGGGTTAAACGTGTCACAGGCGACTAACTGACTCACAACACTGACCCAAATCACGCATAACACCGCAGCCAGGCGCCACACAATAGACACGGAGAACAATAGCCGCGCGCTGCTCTTTATTCACAATATCTGATTCATTTTAATGCAGTGATCAGCGGGACCTAGTTCCTGCGGAGGGTTATACCCGCGTGTCGATTTAAAACACTGCGCTACAGTTAAAATTAGCCATTTTAGGTGTTTTGAAGCCCCCCGGGAAGAAGAGAAGAAGAACACGTTGTAACGTGCGGAGCGGAGGGGAGAGAGAGGTAGACTCACACTGAGAGGGAGGGAGGGAGAGAGAGAGAGAGAGAGAGAGCAGTGAATGGGCACGACTCAGTCAGCAGCACTGCGCCCTTCACTTTATCGATATCGATCAGTTTGGTAATCGAGACATTTAGACCCACCGCGGGTTCGTTAGGCCAGCCCGGGAGCTAGCTGGAACACGAGAAGCTAAGACTATGGGACGCATGTGAAGCAGACCGGGAGCTAACCGCAGCCTGGCGGAGAAAGAAACAAGGAAGCGGACGGCTAGCTGCGCTAAACCGAAGCTAACGTTGGCTAACTGTTGGCTAATATTATTTCTAATGAGCGACCAAGGAGTATGCGACCTGATACGAAGAGGTCAGTACCATCTTATTTATTTCTTTATTATGAGCCATGTTTTTTACTAACTTCCGACTGCCCGGTTTGTTTTTTATGAAACAGAGATAATGAAAGAGGAAGCGTATTGCAGGGTGCAAGGGAGAACAGCTAGCTAACATGTTAGCAAGCGTAACGTTACCATTTCAGATTACGGGGGGATGGGGACTGATAGTGTGTGTCATTTCAGAAACGTGTTTCATTAATTAACAATAGACCTAACATTTACAAACGCTTGCAGTTATCGTTGTGTTTGCATCCATTGACGAAATGTAGGTTACTGTGACGTGCTAGTTTTTAGCCGTTAGCAGCTATACTCGCAAGTGGTGCCAGATGCGCATCTTCATTATTCTTGGCTGCTAATTTATGTTAGCCAGCTGTAAGGTTTGGTAATCTATCTGTCCAATCTGATGCAAATGGTACCAGTCTGCATTTAGACAGTCACAGAGAAGTTTACATAGATTTTGAACACATTAGTAATTGATTACACAATCCAGAGAGCTTTCTAACGTTAACTCATTTCATTAGACTGCCCAGAAAGCTGGTGTTTCTATTCTGCTAATATTAAGCAATGCACATATACAAAAACATGGTGAACAACTCTGGCATAAAGGGTGAGCATACTTTAAAGCAAGAGAAGAAACACGAGCAAGGCAAAAAATAAATAACATTATCAAGAGCAAACTAAGTATCTGGGTTATTTTGGAAAAAGGATTCAGCAGGCTTGCGGTTTTGGTGTTACTTTAAAATAAACTGGAAACTATTTTTATATTAGAGCCACAATGATTAGTCAATTAATCAATCCGTTGATAAACATAAAATTAATCAGCATGTCTTAATAATTGATTAAACCTCTCAAGTCATTCTTTATACAAAAATGCCAAACATTAGCAGCCTCTCAGATGTGGGGGTTATGTTTTCTATAAAAAACAAACAAACAAAATCTGAGACGCTGTAGAAGCAATGTATTCATTTGTCAACAGCTACAGCTCTACTGCAGAGGCTTTAATCTGCTTTATGTCGTTAACAGCGAGCACCAAAAATTGTGATTCTAGTATTTTGACCAGGTCACATGTTTTGCTAGCTGTGAGCTCGACCGATAAATCAGCTGACATTATCACAGATATAATCTATCGGTGTGCCGTTATAGAGGCTGTAAAATGTCCTGCTCGCTGCATGTTTTTCTCATAATTCTTTAATAACACATTTCAGGGGATCCGTATCCAAGTGTTTATGTGTGTGTCAATTTAAAGAAAATATATATAATAATGGCCAATATATTGTTATCAAGTTGTTAAAATTAGGGCTGCAACTAATGATGATTTTCATTATTGATTAGTGTTTAATCATTTGGTCAATAAAATGTCAGAAAATCACAATTTCTTAAAGCTCAAGGTGATGTCATCAATTTGCTTGTTGTGTCTGATTAACCAAAACTCAGGGCTGGGTGATGTAGCTGAACAATTTTGGTATTTTTGCTTCAATTAATGGACTAATTGTTCCAGCTCTTGTGTAACACCTCACCTGTCAATATCTGATCTACTCTCGGGCTGGGCAGCATGGCCTAAAGTTGATATCGCAGTATATCTGACGGTATATCTGTTTTCTTAAAGCTTCAGTGAAATGCTTCTGAAGGGCTAAAGCCCCGGCAGCTGTACTCTACTCTAACCAGTGTTTCCCACAGGTTGAGAATTGACTTGGCGTGTGACGGCCGGGTTCAGTAATAAACCAGTCAAACAAAGGTTTATGAATAAGTCAGAGAGACCTAATGTTGGTTAGCAGTTGTGTTATTTAACTAATTTATCAATACTTCACGTTGCACTTTATGTGTCTTCAGTTGGGTGTCGAGGCTACCATTGCTAGCTAGCCAATCCAACTACCCTATCATATGGTTATACACAGGCACACAGTTTGACACTTCTTGTTGTCCGTTTTCTGTGTAACTAGCCGGGATCCCGTGATGCTCCCACACAGTGGATCTGTGTTTGAGCCGACTAGCATGCTACAGCTGATAGACAACAACTGGTGCGCTGCCAAAACGTGCCAGGGAAAACAAGTGTTCTGGATGATCATTTGCAGATTATCGTTTTCTGCTTGTCTGACTTTTTAAACCCGAACTGTGTCCATATACGGGTATAAGTATATGGAAGGTCTCTTTTACCAACTCTTCCTCCCCTTCAAACGAAGCAGCACAGCCTCACGTTTTCAAGACGCGTCGCCGGCGCAGGCTGATGACGATGAATTGTATACTAGAGCTGAACAGTAGAAAGCTCTCTGGTTCCCTGTTTTCATATGTCAAGAACTGCTGTGTCTGTTATATTCGAGAGTGTCTTTGAATAAGTCGCCTTTGTTACAGCCATATCTCACAACATTTATAGACAAAACAATTGGCAGATTAATCGATATCAGAAACAATTGTCAGTTGCAGCTCTGCTAAGTTCTGCATGTTTTCTGAAAGCATCATGATTATTAAGTGGTAACACAGCTGAAACTCTTAGGTCACAAAGGCTGCATCAAACGATTATTTTCATCATCAATTAATCTGCCAATTATTTTCTCCATGAATCTATTACTCGTTTGGTCTATAAAATGCCAGAAAACAAATAAGCTATGTCCAGTTCATGTCACCAAATTGCTTGTTGTATTGAATTTACTATCACATAAGAAAAGCACCATATCCCCAAAAATCATCAGCTGAAACTGGGGAATATTTGGCTTTTTTACTTTAAAAATAACTAAACAATGAATCGAAGCGTTAATTGATTAACTGAACAATTTCTGTAGAGGTGCAAGAATCTGATGCAGCAGGTTTTATTACATGATCTGTCTAATTTCCCCCCGGGGATCAATAAAGTATTTCTGATTGTGATGATGTTTTTCAGTGCGAAGGAACTTTAATGCTTGTGACATGAAGGACAGACAGACAGACAGACCTGGTTTATCTCCTCTAAAGCATGTCTCTGATCAGCCTTTTACTGTGCTTCCATGTGTTTGTGCATGTAAACATCAGATTTGTTACCTGGGGTCTGTTCCAGACAGCAGGTTTAACAAACTCTGAGACGGGAAACGTCCAGAGCAGCTGATCAGAGTTGGTGCCTGCGTGACGACTATAAAAAGCCATCATCAATGGAGCTTCGATACTATGATTCACCATGGCAACGGGTAAATAAAGAGCAGAGCCTCCATTTTAATCCAGTGGAGCTAGAAATATGAATGCGTGGACCATGACATGTGTCTTTTAACAACGCAGCAGTGAGAGAGCCAGAGTCTGAATCCGCTGTTACACTTTCTTCAGTGTCGTCCACTCAGTCATCATCTACCAGACTGTCGTCTCTTACTGGATGATGAAGTGCTGGAGTCCTGCTGGATGTTACACTCCATGGTACACTCATGTTCAGATGTATGTATTCAGCTGTAACAGCCGTGACACAATGTAGGTGGCAGCAGCTGAACATCAAACAGATGAGACACTGCTGGACTCAGTCTGAAACAGTAAGAAAGACGTTTTAGACGTCTATTTCACATTTAAAAGTCTTGGTCAACACCATTTAATAACCATATTTCAGCGTGTGTAAATTCAAGGACGAATTGAGATTCGATTGCTCAGTTGATTAATGTGTCAATTCTTTTCTCAATTAACTGGTGAGTCCATAATATTGCCAATTGTTGGAATTCATATAATATACGATTTACAAGACAAGATAATTTCTTCAAAATGACGTCTTGTTTCAAAACGAGCCTTAAAAATAACTCATTAATCAATTATGAAAGTAGTTGCCAATTTATATTCTATGGTATGACTCATTGATTAATTGTCTAATCATTTCAGTTGTAGTATCCATGACCCAAACAAAGATGGCAGCCAGACGAAGACGCAGCTGTCATTTAAGCAGCCATCTTTGTTTTGGTACAGGATCGAAGATGTTAAATGAGAAACACATGAAAATTCTCCATCAGTGTGTCAGAGGAGTATTTGTTGTAGCAGTCTGTGAAGATCATGGACATTATTATTATTATTGAACAGTGTTTCAGATTTTTACTTGTATGTATTTATTTCTGTGAAACACTGACAGTAAGTGCAGAAACAGTCTCAGCTGTTTACCATACCTCTGTATATGTTGTCTCTGTCTCTGCAGCTGACTTGTTCGGGGATGTCGGGCAGTAAGGCGCTGGGCGGGGGGGCTGGCGGGGGGGCGAGGCGCAGGCGGACGCGGTGCCGGCGCTGCCAGGCCTGCATGAGGACCGAGTGTGGAGAGTGTCACTTCTGTAAGGACATGAAGAAGTTTGGAGGGCCCGGCCGGATGAAGCAGTCCTGCCTCCTGAGACAGTGCACGGCGGTGAGACACACACACACAATCACAATCACAATCTGAGCAGCTTGATTGACAGGTCACATATCTGTGAATGTGTAGTTTTTTCTGTTTTGGGTCTCGTTCATCAAAACAAAGTGAAGTTTGAAAGATGAAATGAGTCAGTGTGACAGTTAAAGGGCCGACTGTAATACTTGAAATACAAAAACAAGTGATTTAAATACTTCATTGAGCTTCTGAAGGGAGTCACTGAGCCAGTTTTAAACCACACATTTGCATGTAGAACACACACACACACACTTGCATGTATCAACAAGAGTTTGAACCACAGTAGCTCACACAGCAACATCAGCTTAGTCCTCTATTGTCATCAGTCAGGACCTTTAAGGAAACCACAAGTTACCGTCCCCGTTGCTGTCAATAGTCATGACAACAGTCTTGGTTCTGATTGGTTCACGTAGCCTGGTGTAGAGGTCATGTGACACAGTATTTGTGTCTCAAATCCAGACTACATACTACTTTTGAGCAGGTTTTGAGTCTGTAGTGTGTCCCCATCAGAAAAGTGACGAAATAAAGTTTAGTCACAACAGTCAGCGTGCACAGCTTGTGTCTTTGTGTCCCGGAGTTCGTCACAGATGTTTCTCACTATAGAATGGGACCAGGATCAATAGACAGTAATAATGTAATAAACTGACTGTGCGTTAGGCCTGTTGTTGACATCACCCTTGTAGTGGGAAAATACAACATATCCCTTGGGAAACGTCCGTCTGCAGACGTGAATAAAACCACAAGAACTACTCCCTTGTTGCCAGTCTTCTGTTTTTCCTGAAATTCCCACGACAACCCTCACTAAAACTGGATCAGAGAAACAGGCGGGAATATTTGAATTTATTTAAATTTAAATACAAAGTTCTTCATCACATTGATGCAAAAATAAGTTAAGAATCCAAAGTTGTCATCAATTAATCCAGCTCAGTGATGTGCAGCATTGTTCACAGTGGATTAATACATCCAGATATTACAGAGAGATATCTATAAAGTGAGGACCGGACAAAATGTTCTCACACTCCAGAACCAAGACCACCTCACAAAGATACAAGAACAAGTGCACAGGCAGACAAAGGCTGGTATCATTTCCTGCTCCACAAAATGACATGTTAACACACACACACACACACACACACACACACACACACACACACACACACAGTTACATGTTGACATAAATCCCCGTTACACACACACACACACACACACACACACACACACACACACACACACACGTACGTCTTCTTCAAACACTGAAGGTGTGGATTTTTTTATGTCGATTCTTCAAATAGCATCAGCGGACAGCTGGAGCCCAGCAGGAGAGGATGCTGGGTTTCCATGGCAACCAGAGATGGTTGCTGGTGCTGTGAGTGAGAGTTGGCTTTGATCCATTGCTGTGGTTCAGAGATGCTTGAATACACACACACACACACACACACACACACACACACACACACACACACACACACTGAGTGTATTCGCTTTGCTGCTCTTCATATTATTTCTGTTGTAGGCTTATTTATTTATTTGTGGTTACGGGAGGAGGAGGATGAAGGTGGGAGAGGATGGGTGGGTGGAGAGGGTGGTGCTCCTCTTGTTCCTTCAGTAGGAGGAGGGTGAAGGAGAGACGCCCTCTAGTGGTTTAAGTAGGAGCAGCTTGTCTCAAACGTTATTACTTGCTCCAGGCTATGTTAGCCGCTACTAGCATAACACACACCAATCTCCAACTGTTGGCAGTTCAGTTGCATTGTGGGTAATGTAGGCATCAATGATGAGGAAGGAGAATGTGTGGAATATGGGGCTGCAACTATTTTCATTATCGTTAATCTGTGGGTTATTTCTCTTGATTAATCATTTGGTTTCTGAAATGTCAGAAGACGGTGAAGAGTGTCCCATGTGACGTCTTCCAATGTTTTGTTCTATAAACAGTCAGAGATCAGTTTAATGTCAAAGAGGACGACAAAAAACGTGCGAAGCTGGAAACAGAATTTTTAATCTTGCAAACTGACGAAATGAATTGATCATGAAAATAATTATAATAGATGAATCTGTTTCTGCTGCGTCATGAGTGTGACAGGAGTGTGATGATGAATCTGTGGAGGGCTGATATGATCTTCAAATCAAATCACGCTTTATGATCCCAAATCCAGACTACATACACTACATATTTCTGTCTAAATGTCCACACACCTGTCTCTCTCTCAGGTGTCTCTCTCTACCTGTCTGACTCACCTGTCTGTGTCTCTATGCAGCCGGTGTTGCCTCACACGGCGGTGTGTTTTGCGTGCGGTGAGGCGGGGAAGGAGGACACGGTGGACTCTGAGGAGGAGAAGTTCAGCCTCTCTCTGATGGAGTGCACCATCTGCAACGAAATCATCCACCCCAGCTGTCTCAAGGTCAGTGATCAGAGTCTAACCCCCTACCCCCCACCCCCCTGTATCTCAGAGGTACCACCTCCAGTATTACTGAAATCCTGGCTGCTGTATATCCTGTCATAAAGCACTTGACATGTAACAGCTGCAGAAATGAGACGAGAATCAGATTTTACGTTTCACAGCTTTTCTCTGAGATAAAAGTTTAATGACGTTGAGGATAAATTGGGTCATTGCAGCAGAATAAAGAAAAGATGCAAATCAAACACATGGAGAGGATGATGTCACTTACTGAGAACATGGTCAACAGATATTTGGGTTATTATCAGGTTTTATGGACAGTTGACTGAGTGTGTGTGTGTGTAACAGACTGTAGTGAACTGTGTGTGTGTGTGTGTGTGACAGACTGTAGTGAACTGTGTGTGTGTGTGTGTGTGACAGACTGTAGTGAACTGTGTGTGTGTGTGTGTGTGTGTCTGTGTGTGTGTGTGACAGACTGTAGTGAACTGTGTGTGTGTGTGTGTGTGACAGACTGTAGTGAACTGTGTGTGTGTGTGTGTGTGTGTGACAGACTGTAGTGAACTGTGTGTGTGTGTGTGTGTGTGTGTGTGTGTGTGACAGACTGTAGTGAACTGTGTGTGTGTGTGACAGACTGTAGTGAACTGTGTGTGTGTGTGTGTGTGTGTGTGTGTGTGTGTGTGACAGACTGTAGTGAACTGTGTGTGTGTGTGTGTGTGTGTGTGTGTGACAGACTGTAGTGAACTGTGTGTGTGTGTGTGTGTGTGTGTGTGTGTGTGTGTGTGTGACAGACTGTAGTGAACTGTGTGTGTGTGTGTAACAGACTGTAGTGAACTCTGTGTGTGTGTGTGTGTGTGTAACAGACTGTAGTGAACTCTGTGTGTGTGTGTGTGTGTGTGTGTGTGTGTGTGTGTGTGTGTGTAACAGACTGTACTGAACTGTGTGTGTGAGACACAGACTACTGAACTGAGTGTGTGTGTGTGTGTGTGTGTGTAACGGACTGTAGTGAACTGAGTGTGTGTGTGTGTGTGTGTGTAACGGACTGTAGTGAACTCTGTGTGTGTGTGTGTGTAACAGACTGTAGTGAACTCTGTGTGTGTGTGTGTGTGTGTGTGTGTGTGTGTGTAACGGACTGTAGTGAACTGAGTGTGTGTGTGTGTGTGTGTGTGTAACGGACTGTAGTGAACTCTGTGTGTGTGTGTAACAGACTGTAGTGAACTCTGTGTGTGTGTGTGTGTGTGTGTGTGTGTGTGTAACAGACTGTAGTGAACTCTGTGTGTGTGTGTGTGTGTAACGGACTGTAGTGAACTGAGTGTGTGTGTGTGTGTGTGTGTGTGTGTGTGTGTGTGTGTGTAACAGACTGTAGCGAACTCTGTGTGTGTGTGTGTGTGTGTGTGTGACAGACTGTAGTGAACTGTGTGTGTGTGTGTGTGTGTGTGTGTGTGTGTGTGTGACAGACTGTAGTGAACTGTGTGTGTGTGACAGACTGTAGTGAACTGTGTGTGTGTGTGTGTGTGACAGACTGTAGTGAACTGTGTGTGTGTGTGTGTAACAGACTGTAGTGAACTGTGTGTGTGTGTGTGACAGACTGTAGTGAACTGTGTGTGTGTGTGTGTGTGTGTGTCTGTGTGTGTGTGTGTGTGTGTGTGTGACAGACTGTAGTGAACTGTGTGTGTGTGTGTGTGTGACAGACTGTAGTGAACTGTGTGTGTGTGTGTGTGTGTGTGTGACAGACTGTAGTGAACTGTGTGTGTGTGTGTGTGTGTGTGTGTGTGACAGACTGTAGTGAACTGAGTGTGTGTGTGTGTGTGTGTGTGTGTGTGTGTGTGACAGATTGTAGTGAACTCTGTGTGTGTGTGTGTGTGTGTGTGTGTGTGTGTGTGACAGACTGTAGTGAACTGTGTGTGTGTGTGTGTGTGTGTGTGTGTGTGTGTGTGTGTGTGACAGACTGTAGTGAACTGAGTGTGTGTGTGTGTGTGTGTGTGTGTGTGACAGACTGTAGTGAACTGTGTGTGTGTGTGTGTGACAGACTGTAGTGAACTCTGTGTGTGTGTGTGTGTGACAGACTGTAGTGAACTGTGTGTGTGTGTGTAACAGACTGTAGTGAACTGTGTGTGTGTGTGTGTGTGTGTGTGTGTGTGTGTGTAACAGACTGTAGTGAACTGTGTGTGTGTGTGTGTGTGTGTGTGTGTGTAACAGACTGTAGTGAACTCTGTGTGTGTGTGTGTGTGTGTGTGTGTGTAACAGACTGTACTGAACTGTGTGTGTGAGACACAGACTACTGAACTGAGTGTGTGTGTGTGTGTAACGGACTGTAGTGAACTGAGTGTGTGTGTGTGTGTGTGTGTGTGTGTAACGGACTGTAGTGAACTCTGTGTGTGTGTGTGTGTGTGTGTGTAACAGACTGTAGTGAACTCTGTGTGTGTGTGTGTGTGTGTGTGTGTAACGGACTGTAGTGAACTGAGTGTGTGTGTGTGTGTGTGTGTAACGGACTGTAGTGAACTCTGTGTGTGTGTGTAACAGACTGTAGCGAACTCTGTGTGTGTGTGTGTGTGTGTGTGTGTGTAACAGACTGTAGTGAACTCTGTGTGTGTGTGTGTGTAACGGACTGTAGTGAACTGAGTGTGTGTGTGTGTCTCTCTCCTCAGATGGGTAAAGCTGAAGGAATCATCAACGATGAGATCCCAAACTGCTGGGAGTGTCCAAAGTGCCACAAGGAGGGCAAAACCAGTAAGGTAGGAGTCAGACCAGCACCACAGGGTCCTCCTGTTTCACCAACACATCAGTTCCCAACAGGAGTCTCTCCTATCAGCTTCCTAAACCTGATCAAAGCTGAGTCCAGTCTGACGTCTGAGATGTCCTAAAAAGGCCACCGTACAGACGGTAAACCTTCAGACTCAGGAAACGGGACATTTCCTTTGACAACATCAAAGGAATATCTGTGCCACATCCAGTTTTATAGTAGATGTAATATGTCATGAATCAGGGCCTCCACCAGGGTATGGAGTAGCCAGCTCAGGGGGTCCGGGGGGGGGATATGCCCTAGCCCTGATGTGGTGTCCTCTAATGGCACTTTTCCATCATGTACACTGATACTTGATCATATTATTACTGCAGGATGGTCCATGACATCAGATCTTATGTTTAAAACATGTGACAGCAGTTTGCATTTTAACAGTGTGTTCCTCTTGTGACACTGGCCTGTTACTATGACAACACAGCGTCTTAGAGAGGGCTCAGTTCTTAATGTGGTATTATTTACATGTTCCACTGACGACTGTTTCAGACACGTATGACGTTAAGTTGAGGCTGGTTGTGTTTAAATGCATTATTCGACTATAACTGAGCACATGATCAGATGTTAGACTGACTTTAAGAATAGTTTCATCATGTTGAGAATATTACAAAACATCCAGCTAAGTAGTGTTGGCTGACACCATGGATGTAGCAGGTTGTAATTAGCGTAGCATTGAGCTATGCCAATGAACACAAGTAGTTTGTGCTTTACTTACTTGGAAACATCCACTGTGAGGAAAAGTTGCAGTGGATGCAGAGGTCAGGGTCATCTAACAGGCTAGGCTATAAAAACATAGCTAAGCTAGCTGTCATTTTCTGCAGGCGTTGTGGATGTAGCACAAGCAGTTTAACATCATCACAAATAAAGAAACCGTTTCATCTTTACGAGTTAACGTCAGCTGTAGACTGAAGGAAAGATCGCTTATTCACTGAGCCGCTGAAAGGTGGCAACTTTTAAGGTGGAATGTTTTCTTTCATGTTACTCAATGCATGAGTTGACTGAATCAATCAACACACCTTAAATGTCAATATGAGACAAATTTGACCAGTCTACTTTTTATTGGCTCCCTTCATGATGATGATGATGATTTGATCTTCAAGCGCTTAAAAAATATATCTGAACTTCATCTGGATTATCTGAAGTGTGAATATTCAGTCGCTCCGGCAGCACGTCATCAGTCGTCTGTGGAAAGCTCTGCGTCTCACAGCTTTTGTCTTCTTAATTTCTGCAGTGTTCATTTTACAACAAAAATATACTTTACAGCATAAAGTCGTAATTCTGTCAGAAAGAGGATTTCAACGGATAGTAATAATTAGATTTGTTATGACGAGAAAAATTTTTAATATTCCTGAGTGAAGTCGAGCTGAAGTTGTATGTATTTTAATTTCTAAAATAATGACTTTATTCTTGAGATATTGTGGCTTTTAAAATTATGAAATAAAGTTGTTTAATTCACGAAATATTAAACGTTGTTTTCTCATAAAATGAAGACTACATGAAATAAAGCTTCCTGTTGTTGAGCGCGTCTGACTGTATTAAACCGGTCTCATGTTGGTGTCCAGGACCAGGCGGATGGCTCGGGGAAGCGCAGGCTGGATAACGGGGAGGTGGGCCGCTGGAAGCTCACCGATGATCCTCCTCCTAAAAAGAAAGTCCCTCCCTCCCTGGAGGAGGGGGGGAGGACAGAGGGGGGACACAAGAGGAAGAAGGAGAAGGAGCTACCTCAGGACAGCGGTCCTAAGAAGAAGGTGAACACGTCTGCAGCTGGTTTATCCAACGACCGAGGAGGTCTGACATGATGATGTGCTGAACCTGTTTACAGCTCTGACTGTCTCTCTTCTTCCTGTCTCTCTCTCAGATGAAGGGCGCCCACGAAAAACGCCTCAAAAAGGTACGAAGACTTAAGACTTTATTCATTTATGTGTAAAAGTTCTGTTTTGTCTGAAAAGACTTCCTCTGCTGTTGCTGTTACACTTTGACTCAGTTGTCTTCAAAGATCACCAAAGTTGAACTCTTATGTTAAATGTCCACAGCATGCGGCTGCATGGTGCTCCGGCTCTGTCCCGGTTTCAGTTTCCGTGTGCGTCTGTTCTTCAGCAGCCACAGTTATAATGTAGCTTCATGTTTCTCATGTTTGTATGAAAGCCAGCGTGGAGCCCTGCATGAGCTGGTCATTGTTTCATACTTGAGTTGTCTGTCAACGAAAACCGAAACATCTGTAAATGAGAACAACTGAATTGTAAATTTGGCTGCATCAGTTGTGCCCTGCAGCAGAGGGTCCGGTGAAACAGTTGAGACCAGCAGAATAACAGACTGAACAGGAAACTCTCCGTCTGTCTCTCACGACGTTTGAAAGAACTGATTTGAGTTTTTTCTCTCCATCAGAAACCCAAACAGGAGGCGGTGGAGTTGAATGGCCCCAACTCCTCAGCTGGAGGAGGAGCAGGAGGACCACAGGGCTCCTCAATAACTTCCTCTTCTTCTCAACCCGGGGGAGGAGGAGGAGGAGGTGGGGGAGGTGCAGGGGGGACGTCGAGTGCAGACCAGCGCTCCCACCACAGAGAGAAGCTGGAGCGTTTTAAGAGGATGTGTCTGCTGGAGCGTCGACCCGAGTCCTCGTCCTCTTCCAGCTCCAGCTCCGAGTCCGACTCCGAGTCCGACTCTGACGACTCCCTGAGGGGGGAGCAGGCGGGAGGGGGCTCCTCGCCTTCATCCTCCTCCCCTGCCCCGCCTCCCCCTGTCATTTATGGCAACAGCATTGGGGGGCGGGCGGAGAGAGAGAGGAGTCGCAGCGAGCGGGAGAGAGAGAGGGAGAGGGAGCGGCGTCTGGCCGAGCTGGGCTTCAGCGCCAGCGAGGAGTCGGAGGGGGAGGGAGGCAGGGCGGAGGAGGAGGTGCGGGAGGAGGAGCAAGGGGTGGGGGAGAAGACTCGACGGAGAGGGGTAGGAGGAGAAGCAGGGTTACCTCCACGAGGGCGGAAAGGAGGACTGCTGGATGGAGAGGAGGAAGACACGCCCCCCTCTGACAGGACCAGGAAAAACTCAGCCTCCCTCCCCCCGCCATCACCCCTCTCCTCCAATCAGATGCCTCCGTCCTCACAGCACGATGGCTTCACAGGCAAGCAGCGCAGCAATGGACAGGAAGCGCGCAACGGACGGACACGAGGAGGGACAGGAGGGGGGAGGGAGGGAGGGGAGAAGGAGAACGCCAGTGGTGTTCTGACCAATCATAGACACAGTGGGGGAGGAGGGGGTGGGAACAAAGGCAGCCGCGGCAACAAGATCCGTAGCAACAGTAAGAACCAGATGTCCAGAAACAACATCACCTCCTCCTCTTCCATCCCCACCTCTAACGGGGGAGGAGGGGGAGGCCCTGGGGGAGGCGGCCTGATGATGTCAGCAATGGCAGCGTCTCCCTGCTCGCAGCCGTCCCGTCTTGCCCCGCGCTCTCAGATGATGAAGCGCAGCCCGCCCGCCGTGCCCTCGCCCCCCCGGCCCATTCAGATGGAGAGACACCTGGTGCGCCCTCCTCCCACCTGCCCCGAGCCCAGCTGTCTGCCACTGGACTCTGGCTCCTCCCACATCATGACACGTGACGTGTGGCTCAGAGTGTTCACACACCTGAGCCAGAGAGAGCTGTGTGTCTGCATGAGAGTCTGCCGCACCTGGAGCCGCTGGTGAGTGACATCACACGCTGACATCACACGCTGACGTCACGCTGGTGTAGTTCAGGGTCAGAATGAACTCCACAGCTGGAGGAATCGATTGTTCAGGTGGATGTCTTTAATAAACAACTGGACGGTGGAGACTTTGACACAGTTCGGCTATGGATAATTCCTGGACGACATCAGAGGGAAAACGATAGCGTTTGTCTGTAATAGACTAATTCTAGTGATGAACATCAACCAGCTTCAGTTTTGATGTGTTCCTGCGTCGCTGTCATTTATAGAATAACTACATGAAGATGACATCATGAATGAGTCAGTACTTAGTTGATCAGTTTGAGGTGTGTTTAAAGTTCTAGTGTGCCACTTGGTGGCAGCTGATGGAGGTAATCAATAACATGTTCCATCCTGTATTGATAGATTTCTCTCTACATGATGTTCCTGTCTCCCCAGGTGTTGTGATAAGAGGTTGTGGAATCAGATCGATCTGAGCCGGCAGCGCTCCATCACCCCCCCCATGCTGAGCGGCATCATCCGCCGACAGCCCGTCTCCCTCAACCTGGGTTATACCAACATCTCCAAGAAACAGCTGATGTGGCTCATCAACCGCTTACAAGGTGCTTCCAACACTTCCTGTTTACCTGTTGACTGGATCGGTAACTCAGAACATCTGGCCTGCTGTCACACTCTTAGAGTGAACTCGTCTACAGCGCACGAGGTCCTCGCTGCTTAAAAAGCTCAATGGCAAATATTCTAAACTCAACTTTTTCTGGAGCTTTCAGCTGCGTTCCACACCCTTCTTCAAAAATGGAACTTGCTCAGCTGTGAGTCACATGACACCTGGTCGTACACATCCACCTGAGCAACTTCCATTTGTTGATTAAGGCCATGGGGTACGGTGGAAAGCTCTCACCGAAGCTTGTAAGTGAATTACCAGAGACACAGCAGGTGTCTCACCTATCTCACCTGTCTCACCTGTCTCCTCTGTTCTGTTCAGGTCTGTTGGAGTTGAATGTGTCTGGTTGTCCGTGGCCGGCAGTCTCTGCTCTGTGTCAGGCCGTCTGTCCCTGTCTGAAACTTCTGGATCTCAGCAGAGTGGAGGACCTCAAAGACTCACACCTGAGAGAGCTGCTGGCCCCCCCACCTGACACCAGGACAGGTGAGAGACACCACCGTCACCTGACAGTAAACAGTGATTAAAACAGTCAGGAAGCATCAGTTTTATGTTCAGATGAGACTGGTTTTATGAACAATCTGATCTGTCATGTTCTCTGATTGGTCCATCAGCTCACAGTGAAACCAGAGTGGGGCGTTTCCAGAACGTGACGGAGCTGCGATTGGCTGGTTTGGATCTGTCGGACGCGTCGTCTCGTCTGTTGGTGCGTTACGTTCCTCACCTGATCAGGTTAGACCTGAGTCAGTGTGGAAACGTCACAGACCAGACGGTGCTCACCCTCACCTCCCCCATCTCCCCCCTGAGAGAGAGCCTCACCCACATTAACCTGGCAGGTGAATACATAATAAACAACACAAACGTGTTTAAAGTCGAGACATTTGTTATATGACGTTCATTTTACACCCAGATATTTACAGTAAGACAAAGAACTCTGAAGTGACAGGAGAGCAGATTTAAACTACAACTCATAACTTCCTACAAATGTCCAATATGAGGAAAAGAATGAAGCAGCACTTGATCAGCGTATACTGAAATATGGTGTTGTGTATTTTTGTGTTTTCATGTGTACTCTCCGGTCTCTGTTGTAGTACTTCTGTCTCCCCTGACGGTGTTTCTGTGTCTCAGGTTGTGTGAAGGTGACGGAGCAGTGTGTCCCGTTGCTGCGTCGCTGCACCTCCCTGCAGACGGTCGACCTGCGCTCCTGCTCCCTCCTCTCCTCTGAGACCGGACAGCTGCTCTCCTTCCCTTCCCACACCTCCTCCTCTTCCTCCTCCACCTCCTCCTCCTCTTCCTCTGCCACCACCACGGTCGCTGCTTCCTCGTCCTCCACGTCCGCCTCCTCCTCCTCCTCCTCCTCCTGTCCTTCTGAAGACAGAACGCTGCTGAAGAACAGCTAAAGGCCTCCTCCATGTCATGTGACACTGAGTCATTGGTCCAGATGGCCTACAAGCCCCGCCTCCCACTTTGTTACACTACAGACAGGTGAGGAGGAGGAGGAGGGACCTGTGCAACACTTCTCCTGATGTTTTGTTTTGTTGGCGAGTACAGCGACCACAGAAGAAGAAGAAGAAGAGGAGGTGGAGGAGGACGAAAAACATATTTTGGGAAAGTTGTCGGTAATAGTTAAAAAAAATAGAAACCCTGAGCATGTACATATTTGTTCTCTGTACAATTTTGGGTGTGTGTATATATCTGTAGTTTACTGTAAATGACCCTTAACCTTTGAAACATCACCCCTGCCAACACTCCTTTCCTTCCTTCCTTCCTTCCTTCCTTCCTTCCTTCCTTCCTTCCGTCCCTCTGTCCCTCTGTCCCTCCGTCCTTCCATCCTTCCACCCGACGACCAATCATCATGCCAGGCGTCCACCTGCTCGTCAGGAGCTGCAAAACAGGAAAAAGTGGAAGATGAAAATATGATGTTGTCCAGATTTAGTTGCTGTGGTTTGAAAGGTGACCCCCCCACCCCCCACCCCTCCCACACACACACACACACACACACACACACACACACACACACACATTTTCTTACCTGACTTTGAAGGAGTGGATTGCCCTTAAATGTTCGATTGTCGCTCTAAAAATGCTTCTTTTCTGTATGAAGTCTGGTGCGGTTAGAGAGCCTCTGCGTTTACCTATAACACCCCTCTCTGTAGGTCTGCAGAAGGATTATTCCTGCCTTGAACTGGACAAACACTGCGTAGTTATTGATCTTGTACGTTGTGTTACTCAGAACTCACTACACGTTTGAATCTCTCTCTGCACAAACACATACGACTTTTATGTTTACACTTTAAGGATCAATCGTAGACACAAACCCCCTGATTGGTTTTGTCCAGTGACTATTCCAATAAAGTTTTTTTAAACAAGACGGCAAAAAGACAAAAGACACTTTGAGCAATTCCCCTACAATCAGAAAAATGTGGAGCACAGATGGAAGACAGTCTGATGCATTTGGTGGGCCACAACTAAGGACTGTTTTCATTATTGATTAATCTGCTGTTTATTTTCTCGATGAATTGTTTGGGCTGTAAAACATCAGAAAACAGTGAAGCCTTTTCTCGAGTCCAGGGTCTTCAAATGTCAAAAACCCAAAGAGATTCAGTTCACGATCGCGTAAGACAAGAAAAAGCCGCCAATTCTCTCGTTTGAGAAGCTGGAGATGTCAGTTTTTGGCACTTTTGTTGAAAAATGACAAACGACTGATGGATTATCAAAATAGCTGCCGAGTCATTTTCAGTTGATTGAATAATCAGTTAATTGACTAATCGTTGCAGCTGTAGTCTGAATTGACTGCTGACATGAGCGGCCTTCAGAGCATGAAGCCAGGCGGTGTTTCCTAAAGATAAATCATATGAAGTATTGTGGGATAATCGAACCAGCCAGTCTCCAGTCAAGTTTTTAGTACTTCTGCTTCGTTCAGGAGAGCAGAGAGACGCTGCAATCAGACAAACTCGGATCACAATGAATGTACACACACACACACCAAAGCTGAATTCAACATCCAAACAGAAACTTGTGTGTGTGTCTGTGTCTGTGTGTGTGTTTTAACACAGTGTTAATTGTGGTTGTATGGACCCGGTGGAGGAGGCAGACCAGTGTAAACCAGACCAGGAAGCTTTCAGTTTGACCTCCTGTTCATACTGACTGGGATGCAGAGCAAGGTCCAACTTGCAAAGACAATTTAAATCGACTCCAAGTGTTTGAATCCTGGAGCCAGGAAATATGAAGTGATAAGCCCCCAACCCCCCACCAGACTGACACCAGAACCCGTGTCTTCAGCAGAACCCCTTTGTCCTGCAGCAGGAAACTTTAAACAAAGTCAGAATTTTTCTTTCTGGCCAAACATTCGAACGAAAACTGAACCAAAATGTTAAACTAAACACAAGGAACTGTGTAGCTTTGAGTTCTGCTTCAGACTGCTGAAGAACCTCCAGCTGTTTATATGACTTGGTGGAGCTAGGCTGCAGTCTTTGTGCTAAGCTAAGCTAAGCAGCCCTGTCTCCGTACTGGAGATTCCTTTAAATTGGCCGGCGGCTTCAGATCAATGTGACAGTATTTTGTTTTGTGGATGTCGCAGGTGAAGGTTGTTCAGGTGTGGTTGTCCTTCCTGTGTGTGTGTGTGTGTGTGTGTGTGTGTGTGTGTGTGTGTGTGTGTGTGTGTGTGTGTGTGTGTGTGTGTGTGTGTGTGTGTGTGTGTGTGTGTGTGTGTGTGTGTGTGTGTGTGTGTGTGTGTGTGTGTGTGTGTGTGAACCTGAGCCTCAGTGTCTTCAACGTTGGCCTCAATCGTTCATCTTCCCCTCTTGTTTGTTGTATCTGCTCCTCTTCCTCCGTCCTCCGCCTGCCTGTGTTCATCACCGCTGTGATCGATCATGTTTACTCAGGAGTATTTTTTGGTTTCTCTTTAAGTCAGGTTTTAATTTATTTTAGTGCCACAGCAGCACTCCCATCCAGTCCAAACAGACATTCCTGCTTTCCTGCAAAAGAGTAAAGTTAGTTTTTTAGTATTTCACACTCCATTTGACTGGATCTGTCTTTGTTTTCTACATTATGAACGTGTCTTCGTGTGTTTGCTGCATTGTTCAAATCACATCAATGAGTTTGAGTCTGGTGGGGGGGGGGGGGGGGGTGGTAACATTTAATCTTGTTGTATTTTGTACACAACAAATAAAACAGCCAAACAGATGATGGACTACAGTTATAATGAAAAATAATGGATATTAGCTTTGTCCAGTAGAGGGGTCACCTTGTACTGGCTAGCATGTTCAATGTTAACGCCACAGTATCATGTTAGCTAGCTGGTCAGCTTCAAGTGTTCTGTCACAGTTATTGATGCATTACCTCTGCTGCACGATTCTCACAGAAAAACTAAAGAACAGAATCTACAAACAGCCACTATCACTGGCTAGCTAATATTAGCTAGCAAGCAAATTATGGTTTAGTTCTAGTGGTTCAAAATCAACCTAATTTTTGGACTCTGCCAGTTTGTTAGTAAATATATGACAATACCATGTTGTTAGCAAATTTGCTAGCTGAGGTAATAAGCTAACATTTACTAGCTAAGTAGTGTTAGCTGACTACCAAAGCAGTGGATGGTGGGGAATGTTAACTGCAGTGTGCAAACTTATTAGCTCATTAGTAAGCTAAGTAACAAGCTAAAGCTGATTTGTTCCATGTTGGTCTGCTCTACATTAGCTACATGGTTGAATATTAGCTTGCTGATGTTATTGTTCAGCTCTGCAATGAAATTAAAACCTAGGAACAAATAAGTAAAACAAAATGTACCTTCTGTCTTGAGAATGAGCAGGAAAACAGCATCACATGACGCTAATTCATTTTCCATACCTTATACTTGTATCGCTAGCTGACATTAGCTAGCTAGCTAACGAGTGTTAGTTTTCTACAGTAAGTAATGGAGTTTAGGTACATATAGTAAAGGTTATTAGGTACATATAAAGACTAATATTAATAGAGAAACAAATCAGTTGTGGCATTTATTACGGCCTGAAGTGTTGTAGTTCCAGCTGCTTTGTTCAAACTTTCTATGTTTGGGTTTTGGGCTGCTCAGTCTGCAGTAGAGGTAATGCATCGGTCCCGGTCTGGCTCCTGTTAGCTGGTGAAAGTTTTGGACCCGCTGTAATCCAGGAAATAAAAAGTATTCGTAGTTACGTTTGAAATTGCCATGACGTCGTGCTGCCGCCAGTCAAACGCCTTGTTGTGCCATAAACACCAGATCGACGTTTCATTGAGTTCAGACTCTGAATCCACCAGTTTCCTGTTTTTATTTTTTGTATTCAGTTGTGACTTAGTTGTTTTTAACTGTGACTGTTAATGAATCATATCACAGCTTCAAACTTCACCTAGCAACAAGTGAGGAGATCAAATCTGATTGGACGATAATCCCTGACTTCTGAAAGCTCTTATCCAATCAGACGCCCAGACATATCTCACCTGTCTTTTCTCTATCTTAGTAAAAACTAATTCTCTCATGACTTTATCAATGTTTTAAAGATGCACTGGATCATCTTCATCTTCACCTTCATCCTCACCTTTTTGCCAAATGTAGTTTTTGTTGTGTAAAGGGGCATTTTATCCCGTTTTTTCTTTCTGTTTGCCTTTTGTTCTTTTTTATACTTTGTCCATGACTCTTCCATTGTGTTGATGAAAAAAAGGAGGAAGAAGGTGGAACAAAAAGTAAAAAGAGACACAAAAAGAGCAACTCAAGGCAGCTACGTATGAGTGACTACTGTAAAATGACTAACTAATAAAGAAGCAATGGGTTTGTTTTTACTTCCTGTCTTTGTGTTTGTTTATGAAGAAGAATTTCACGTCTGCACTTTGAAGTAAAAGTACACTGCTCAAAAAAATTAAAGGAACACTTTGAAAACACATCAGATCACAATGGGGAAAAAATCATGCTGGATATCTATACTGATATGGACTGTGTAATGTGTTAGGAACCAAAGGATGCCACGTCGTTTGATGGAAATGAAAATTATCAACCTACAGAGGGCTGAATTCAAAGACCCCCCGAAAATCAAAGTGAAAAAATGATGCGGCAGGCTCGTCCATTTTGCTGAAATTCCATTGCAGCAACTCAAAATGGTACTCGGTACTGTGTATTGCTTGTAAGCGTGCCAGACAACGTCGGGGCATGCATGGGGGCCAGTCAATGGCATCAATTCCTTCATCCTCCAGGAACTGCCTGCATCCTCTCGCCACATGAGGCCGGGCATTGTCGTGCACCAGGAGGAACCCAGGAACCACTGCACCAGCGTAGGGTCTGACAATAGGTCCAAGGATTTCATCCCGATACCTAATGGCAGTCAGGGTGCCGTTGTCTAGCCTGTAGAGGTCTGTGCGTCCCTCCATGGATATGCCTCCCCAGACCATCACTGAGCCACCACCAAACCGGTCACGCTGAGCGATGTTACAGGCAGCATAACGTTCTCCACGGCTTCTCCAGACCCTTTCACGTCTGTCACATGTGCTCAGGGTGAACCTGCTCTCATCTGTGAAAAGCACAGGGCGCCAGTGGCGGACCTGCCAATTCTTCTGTTCTATGGCAAATGCCAATCGAGCTCCACGGTGCCGGGCAGTGAGCACAGGGCCCACTAGAGGACGTCGGGCCCTCAGGCCACCCTCATGAAGTCTGTTTCTGATAGTTTGGACAGAGACATTCACACCAGTGGCCTGCTGGAGGTCATTTTGTAGGGCTCTGACAGTGCTCATCCTGTTCCTCCTTGCACAAAGGAGCAGATACCGGTCCTGCTGATGGGTTAAGGACCTTCTACGGCCCCGTCCAGCTCTCCTAGAGTAACTGCCTGTCTCCTGGAATCTCCTCCATGCTCTTGAGACTGTGCTGGGAGACACAGCAAACCTTCTGGCAATGGCACGTATTGATGTGCCGTCCTGGAGGAGCTGGACTGCTTTTGCGACCTCTGTAGGGTCCAGGTATGGCCTCATGCTACCAGTAGTGACACTGACCCTAGCCAAATGCAAAACTAGTGAAAAACAGTCAGAAAAGATGAGGAGGGAAAAAATGTCAGTGGCCTCCACCTGGAAAACCATTCCTGTTTTGGGGGTCGTCTCATTGTTGCCCCTCTAGTGCACCTCTTGTTAATTTCATTAACACCAAAGCAGCTGACACTGATTAACAACCCCCTCTGCTACTTAATGACCAGATCAATGTCCCAGAAGTTTCATTAACTTGATGCTATACTCTGATTAAAAAGTGTTCCTTTCATTTTTTGGAGCAGTGTATAAAGTTGTAGATGAAAATATGAGCTCCATGTATTTCTGACTTTGAGGATGTCCTCACAACTTTACTTAAAATTGTGGATATATTGTATTGGATGAATTAATCATTTAATTACTCACTTGTTTCTGCAGTCTGGGCAGAAAACACACTGACCTTTAGTACAGCTCTGAGGTACTTTTACTCGAGTACTGTCTTTACTCGAGTAATGTCTTTACATTTGCTTCTTTGTACTGGATCAACAGCTGAGGACTGAGGTCTGGTCTGCAGTAAAAGGACTACTACCACCACTACTACTACTACTACTACTACTACAGTGTAGAAATACTCTGTTATAAGTCAAAGTCCTGCACTCAAAATATTAGTGAAGTAAAAGTACAAAAGTATTAGCATCAAAATATACTTAAAGTACCAAAAGTAAAAGTACTCATAATCAAGAATAATGTATATTATTGTATAATAATGATTAATCATTCATGTGTTCATCACTTTAATGTTGATCATTTAATGATTCTGCTGCTCACTTGGTGAGGATCAATAGTCTCAGTGATCATCATCATCATCATCATCATCATCATGTATTTCAATATGAAATGAATTTACAGTGATTACTTACAGTATTTATTCTAGTTTGTATTTCAAACCTTTGTATCTTTGTACCTGTAAATATAGTGAAGTAAAAAATACAATATTTCCCTCTGAGATGTAGTGCAGCAGAAGAGTAGAAATACTCAAGTACAACAGTACAGTACAATACCTCACATTTGTACGTAAATACAGTACTTGAGTAATGTACATACTTACTTTCCAGCGTCACTTTATTTTAGAAAATTCATCAAACAAAAATAAAACAAGTTGAAATGACGTCACAGATTCATTCACTTGTTTTAACAAAAATAACAATAATCATTTATTTTAAGTTATTTCTGTAGTTCATTAACTGCAACACAAAGTGCTTCACATGCCAGCAAGAAATGATCAACATTAAAATAAAACAAGGATAAATACAATAAACTGTGATAACGATTAAAAATACAAAGAGAAGATGAGATGAAGTAAAAATACTTCAAATACTAACTTGAGACTTTTACGACTCAGAACAGAAAGAAATGACTCGTTAAGATTCATGTAGTGCAGTAAAATGTACTGCATTTCCCTCTGTGTGGAGTACAAGTATAAAGTTGCAGAAAATACAATGGTCAGGTAAAGTACCAGTACCTCCAAAGTGTACTTAAGCACGGTACTTGAGTAAAGTTACTTTCTTCCTGTGAGTAGCGACAGCCTGCTCCTTGTTTTCTTCTTCGTGGTATTTTCTGAATTATAAACTTTTTGGCAGGAGAAAAAATGTCTAGATTCAGGCTCGTGCACGCCTGCGCGTGCGCCGTGAAGCGCGTGAAATATGAGCAAACGGGGTCGCGCAGGAGACCGATGAGAGAAGTGTACTGCTGCGTTCATGTGTTCCTCGAGAACTCCAAATTACTGGTCGAAGTTGAACTCGATTTGTCACAGAATTAGTTTTTGGTTTTAAACAAAACTAAAATGAGTTTTTTCTCTAATATTAGAATCCATTGTAAATGGATATAAATGTGCTACAATACAGCTTTAGCTCTCTGCTAACCAAAAGTTGCATATATTAACTCTATCATTGTTAACAGCTACCATTCTCACAGCTTCAGTTTCCTCCAAAGGTCTCATGTCGTTAGCTTTGGTTTCATTACAATAAAATGCAACGTTAAAGTTAACAGTGGAATATATTTCCCCTCTGTGTTTTTAAACTAAATGTTACTTCCGTACATTAAATGTGTTGTGAAGGTAGTGGCCTTCTTTTCTGGATAGTATTCTCTGCTGTGTTGAGTCTCGCCGGTGTGCTGACTGTACAATTTACAATGTCCAACAGTCCTTGAAGGCAGCACGCAGCCCTACCAGCCGTCAGTGCGTGATATCCTTCCGCGGGAGAGAAACGCGCGGCCCTTTCCCTCTCGACAACACAGGATGCAAACGGGCGGCGGTGAAGCTAAGAGACACCACGGTCGTTAACATTTCTCGCACCATCCGTGTGAAAAACACCGCGCTAGCACCGGGGAACTTCCGCCTCTTTTATCACCGACTGATCCCGCCCTGTGGCTGGCACCGACTGAGCTCCGTGGAAGAAATATAATCCGCTGTGAGCGCTGCGCGGCAACCGAAACTATCGAGCTAGCGACCGAGTGGAGAGAGAGAGAGAGAGAGAGAGAGCGGTAGCGGTAGCGGTAGCCGGCGGACGGAATGGAGCTCATTACTATTCTCGAAAAAACGGTCTCTCCAGGTGAATACCTGCACCGCACACTTCACACTCAACTCGTCCGTCCTCTGACCGTATATTTGAGTGTTAGCTGCTGTGCTAAGGCGGCAGCGGTTAGCTCCGGTGAACCGGTGAAAGTTTGAAGTAGGGAGGAGGGAAATGCCTCGCTAGCGGGCTGCTAGCTTGTAATGCTAACTCGGCTAATGTTACGGCCTCAATCACCGCAGATTACGCTTGTGACTTAGCACTCTGCCTGGCGTCTTATTACTGTTTGACAGTGTAATTGACCTGTCACTCTGCTCAGGTGATCTCTAAATACGTTGTCATACCATGATAATGTCGATGTAGCTTCATGGAGGCTAATCTGACAGCTACGTGTAGCTGGTTAGTAACGGCGACCCTGCCCATGCCTGATGTAGCCGCTCTGCTAGGTAGTTAGCTTGTATCATTCAAACTATCGGCCGCCTCTTTGCACGCCTGTCCGGGCGAACGTTACTTTTGAGCCGCTGAGAGGAGAGAAAAGTTCCTCTAGTTGTTATATTAATTATCTCCCACCATTTTAAACAGATTTAATGTTTTTTTAACCGGTTTTTTGTTTGTCTAGAAAACTTTATTTCTGTCACTCTAAACGTGTCCCATTGGCCGGCTAATGTTAGCATGCTAACCGAGAATCTCTTTCCTCACGGTGGCTAACACGCACGTTGGAGCCTCGCCGTGTTTCTCCAGCCAGACTGGGTGTACCATCAGTGAAATAAAACTGAGATGACACATATTAGTGGAAAACAGTCGTAATAATACCGAATCTTCTGTTTAGAATAGCTGCTAAACCTGTTTCACCACCCAGTTCATGGGCCATACCAGAACCTTCGTACTAAAGTCGTGTGTTAGCCTTCCTGCTAACCATATCTGTCGGCTAATTAGCTAACATTACATTGAATAACCACTCTCCCCCTCCTCTCTCTGCTCTCCCCGCAGATCGGAATGAACTGGAGGCGGCACAGAAGTTTCTGGAGCAGGCAGCGATAGAGAACCTGGTTAGTATGGTGTCTTAATGGTGCTGTGTGGTGGGAGAAGCTAACGGACCCACTGCTGCAGGCAGGCAGGAAGGCAGCAGCATGGATGGAGCAGAGAGGAGCTCAGGACAGCTGGAGCCCGCCTGGCGTCTCCTCTGCTGCTGCTGCTTCCTCCTCCACCCCCCCCTTTCACAGGCAGCCTGCTAGCGTTAGCATTTCATGTAGAGAGCTACACCCATCTGTGGTGAGGGCTACAGATCTGTGGTATACATTATTTTACCCGAGTTTAAAGAGTCAGTTCACCCAAATTACAAAAATGCTTCCTCTTTCGCCTCCAGTGTTAAGTCAGTTTTATGTGTCCTGATGTGGAGATCCATCTTTGAGATTTCTGCCTGCACCTCAAAACAATGTTGGCTATGTAGCATTAAAAAACACAGTTAAACAATTCAGCAACAACATAATAAAACTTCGCAACTAATGATCGTTGGTAGTACTGATTGTTACAATATTCCACAAAAATTCCACCTAAGAACAATATTTGAGTAACTATATGATTATTTTCTAGAACGGCCGGTTAAGGGGTTGGTCTATAAAATGTCAGAAAATAGCCGTTCCAGTCTCCCAGAGTCAGAGGTCTTCAGATGTCTGACCAGCAGTCCACAACTCAAAGATATTGACTTTATTGTCATATAAGACCAAGAAAACATAGATATTCACTGCTGAGAAGCTGGAAGCCAGTGAATGATTGTTTTGGTCATTTTTCAAGCATAAACATCAATAATCTAATGAGGGGAGACGTCAGTGAGAAACTTAACAAAAGTAGAGTTTTGGTACAAGTTGAGCTGTGTCTGTAGTAGTCATCAACACATAATAATACTGATATACAATATACTGACACCCTGCACTACCTGAGATAATGAGTGCAGCTATTAGGACACATCATCATGTCTACAGTCATAGCTGTAATTATTGAAATATGACGCAGCATAGCATCTTTAAGACCTAAGATATATATATTTGGGAAAAATCTCACATTTGTATGGGTTGAGAGAAGATGTAATTGTGTCACCGTCTGCAGCTCTGCGGTAGTTTATTACTCTTTAATAAACTAGTTTTAGGTCGTTGGGGGCAATACTGCAAATAAGGAATAGTTAATTTTATTTTTGTCAGGTATTAATGAACCATAAACAGTTGAGTTTTCTGGAAATGTACTGTGTCATTATATATACTGATATCTTTAAAAATTGACATGTACTGTGACAGAGGATTTCATCCATGTTGCATTATTGAATATCTTCAGATAGTTTTCTTCTTCAGTCGTTGGTCGTTGTATTAATTCTTCCAGCTGTAATCAATGTGTAGATTTCAGCCTACGGTCAGATAACTGAGACATATGGCCGGTGGCATCGAGATGCTTCTGTAACTTGACAACAACACACAAACTCCACCAGGTTTTATTCCTTGCGTCAAATGGAACAAATTCTGTGTGATAGACTGAAAGGTGAACTCCAGCCATTGATTCCAGGTTTTTCCAGGTGTTATGGAG
Source organism: Enoplosus armatus (assembly GCF_043641665.1). Lineage (NCBI taxonomy): Eukaryota > Metazoa > Chordata > Actinopteri > Centrarchiformes > Enoplosidae > Enoplosus > Enoplosus armatus. Next base: position 21,713,239 of record NC_092196.1, read on the forward strand.
CTCTACCATGTATGTTTTAAAGTAGTATAAAGCCTTCAGTGTCTCAGAGGGAGCTGATGTCTGATAAATGTCCTCCAGTGATGTCACTGGAGTCAGCGTTGGTTGAAGACTACAAGTCTGAAAGTGAAAACAGTCTGTTGGTGTGGAGTCAGGAAGAAGAGAGCTGCTGCAGGCTGGAGGCTACGTTAGCCACTACTAGCATAACAGATGCGAGTATCCCAAATTAGGATGAGTTTCACTTTTGAACTTTTTGTTTTAAACTGTCCGCCGAGAGTCTGACAGGGTCACAGGATGAACCAGTGGAGGACTCAGAGTGGGAAATAAACCAGAAGTCAGATTGACTTGTCGAATCAAAGAGCAGCAGAATGAAATATCAGCGACAGAGAGAGGAACTGATAGATGTGTGTTCTCTGGCTGAAAAGTTAATCAAAATGGCAGTATGGTCAAAATCCAAACCGCACGAGCTGCAACTTTATGATGGGATTGTATCATTTTCCTTTCATCATAAACAAAGGATCGTGGAGCTACACATCATCTTCCTCAGCAAAAACCACATCTTCATTGTTAGATCTGTTTTCAGCGAAAATCAAATCAAAAATGGCTTTTCCCACTAAAACCGTGACTCACTTCACGTCTGTCAAAATAAGCACCACATGATTTTCTTTGCATATGGTTCAGTGTCGTGGGTGTGAAGAGCTGCAGAGGAGGATGTTGATGGTCAGACATGGAGGGAAGCCAGTTATTTCTGTTCTGTCAGTGTTGTGCAGAGTCATGGGGGCCTGACGCACCGGAGAGCATGATGGGACATTTACAGTGATGATGCAGTACTCCTAACGTGGGTTAGATAATCCCAAGTATTGAAGTGGAGCATGTAACATGATGTTTAAACAGATCATACATATTATGATCAGTGATGACATCAGTGCAGCCAGTGACTAATCAAGAAGTCATTCGTCTCAAAATGTTTATTTCTCAGAGTAGTATTTAGATCTGATCATTTCCACAGTACCACAGGATCTTCATCAGCTGCTGGCTCATTCAACGTGCAACTGTAGATTTTCAACTTTGCAGTTTTTCTGAGCACTTTTATTCAACAGCTGGGTTTAGTGATGTTACATTTAGTGATTACATCCTACGTTGTTCTTCAGTTCACACCAGAACCACGACGTGGAGCTGGTGGCGTTGCGTTTCAGTCAGACCAAGGCATAGATCAGGACTCTGAGCTCTGACTGTGGTGGTTGTTTTTCTGTAATCTTACTTTATCTCCCCCCCCTGTCCTCCCTCAGCCCACATTCCTGGTAGAGTTGTCCAAAGTGTTGGCAAACCCGGGGAACACTCAGGTGGCTCGAGTTGCTGCCGGTCTGCAGGTGAAGAACTCTTTGACCTCCAAAGACCCCGACGTCAAGACACAGTACCAGCAGCGATGGCTGGCCATCGACGCCAACGCCCGCCGCGAGATCAAGAACTACGTAAGGAGGAAACGATCCACACAGGCTTTATTTATCGGGTGGCTGTGTCTTCATGTCCCACCATCTGTCTGTCTCTGTCTGTCAGGTTTTACAGACTCTGGGCACGGAGACGTACCGACCCAGCTCGGCGTCTCAGTGCGTCGCTGGGATCGCCTGCGCAGAGATCCCAGTTAACCAGTGGCCGGAGCTGATCCCACAGCTGGTGGCCAACGTCACCGACCCCTCCAGCACCGAACACATGAAGGAGTCCACGCTGGAGGCCATCGGATACATCTGCCAGGACATTGTGAGTGATCAGACACAAACTCTGACTGAGAAACAAATCCATGAAGCTTCTGTAGGAGAAACTCTCGCCCAAGTTCTAATACAAAGATCAGAGTGGACATTTCTAAATAAGATAGTGGACTACGAGAGATGATGAGAGGAGACATGTTGAGTAAACCAACCTGTTCCCCTGAAGAATAAAGCTTCTCTCCCCTGTAATTAATACTAAATTATATCCAGGAAATAGTTGGGAAATGACCTGTAAAGTGTTAATTCAAATTCAAGCAAGATGTAGTCCAGTTTAAATGTTAATTAAACCATTTGAACCTGAAAATCATCCATTCAAAAACAAAGCACTTGATTGAATTGGCTTGTTAGCTTCTGATCTTTCCTTGTAATCTCCAAATTTACAGGACAAAAGCCAAATCCATATTTACTGTGTGGCGAAGATATGGACAAACCTCTTCAAAGTGTCCACTGATTACATACAATGACACTGTGACCCCTCGTCATTGGTGAGATGACTTATCAAAGCTGCTTGTTGTTCCCTCAGGACCCGGAGCAGCTGCAGGAAAACGCCAACCAGATCCTGACAGCCATCATCCAGGGCATGAGGAAGGAGGAGCCCAGTAACAACGTTAAACTGGCTGCTACCAACGCCCTGCTCAACTCTCTGGAGTTCACCAAAGCCAACTTCGACAAGGAGGTACAGACACATGTCACTTCCTGTCCTCTGTACATCCAGTTTCACCCTCACAGTGAGGTGCAGATCAGGGTGAACTTCAAGTCAAGACCATGAAGATTCAAACTCAAACATCTGGTGAAGAGTTGTGTTGTAATTGAGTCTCGGTCCAGATGTGTTCTCCAGTATGCAATGAAAGACTGTAAATATATAATGTGGTGTTGAATGAGAACTTGCTGTTTTTTACATTGTGTGTTTCAGACAGAGAGACACTTCATCATGCAGGTGGTGTGTGAAGCTACGCAGTGTCCCGACACCAGAGTGAGTAACAGCAGGAGGGAAGGAGTGTGTTAACTGTAGTATTTAATGTATCATACTTTAATGAAACTACTTTTCCATAAATCCAGAAGTTTTCCTGTCTGGGTTTGTGGTTCCTCGTGTGTTAAACCGGTGTCTTACCTGTGCTTTGTGTTCAGGTGCGTGTGGCGGCCTTACAGAACCTGGTGAAGATCATGTCTCTGTATTATCAGTACATGGAGACGTACATGGGTCCTGCTCTGTTCGCGGTAAGATGACACACTCCGATCAACATGGAAACCTGCTGACATCTGTATTGTACCACACAGAAACCTGTATGTTTTCATAAACAGCTAAACAGGCACACACCAGGTAGAGAAGTATGGTTTGTGAGAGATAGCTGAAAAATATCCCGATAAAATATTTCATTTCACTCTTCGAATATTATTGCTAATTTTAACGACCTATTTTTAATAAAGGTTGAATTTAAGCACTTTATTTTGAATTTAACAGTTTCCTCCTCGTCTCATCTTCTCGCGCCACCTGTTTCTGTTGATGTGTCTCATGTCGATGGTGCAACAGAACACCTGATTGGCTGTCTGCATGTCACTGTCCAGTCAGCTCCTACAAAATAAAATAAGATTTCTACATCACTTTAATGTTTAAAGTTGTTAAAATGGTCCCTGCAGTAAGAACCAGGGAAGAAACTAAAAATGTTATCACAAAGTCAGGAAAATGTCCTTCAGATGTTTTAAATGCTGATGTTGTTAAAGGTGCTCATTAACTTACACTGATGAAGGTGTAACCATCAGTGACGGCTCATTACGGTTTTAATGGACACATTTTTACAGCAGCTTTAACTAAACATGAGGTTTGATGCCTCACATCAGGATTTAAATGCCTTTTCTCATCTTTTATATTCACTCCCCTCCGTCCTGTCTGCCTTCCCCTTGTTTGTATATTTCATTGCTTTTTCTTGTCTTCCTCCTCAGATCACCATCGAGGCGATGAAGAGCGACATCGATGAGGTAGCCTTACAGGGCATCGAGTTCTGGTCCAACGTCTGTGACGAGGAGATGGACCTAGCCATCGAGGCCTCAGAGGTCTGTGTAAGCAGACTTTATTATATTAGCATTTCTTTCAGTTCCAGTTTGTTAAAATCACCCCTTTGACTGTTTTTGGATCTTCCTGTCTGCTCTTGTCCAATGGCAGGCCTCGGAGCAGGGGCGCCCCCCGGAGCACACTAGTAAATTCTACGCTAAAGGGGCCCTGCAGTACCTGGTCCCCATCCTGACGCAGACCCTCACCAAACAGGTAACGCACCTGGACTTTGGACTCTGAGCAGCCCTGTGACTCTGTGTTTCTGCTTGATTTATTAAAATAATGAAGTCAGAAAACAGACTTCAAGATATGAATATTCAAAGCGAAGACAAGACGTACTGCTGTAAACATTTTAAAATAAAACCCTTTTACTTGCGGAAAACCATAAATAAAAATTCAGGAAAATATAAAGTTTGTTGCCGCCTTAAAAGTATTGACATCTACATCAAGAAATTCATCCAGTTATTTGTGGAGTTTCTTCACCTGCTGAGATGAATCTACAGCTGTAAAACCCACAGAGACCGAGGCTGGCGTCCCGTGTTCATCATGGAAATGGTTCGACTGCTTTCTGTTACAGGCTGTGGGCCACCTGTGCAGACTGTAGACATTTATTGATAAGAACACATGTTCTAACCTTACTGCTGACTGGGTCTGACGTGTTTACGTCAGCTGCAGAGACTGTAAACTGTAAGGTGTTACATTGCCATGTAGACAGATCCAAAATGATTGCTTCACATTGGTTCTTGGTACGTCACACAGCTTTACTTTTGTTTCCGAGTTGAATCTTTTGGTCTCAATGTTGACAACAGAAATGTGTCATTTAATGGTCATCACCTCACCAACATCACGAGTCCTGCTGAACACATGAAACTAAATGTCTCATGTGTCATCAGAGCCTTTCATGTGACATTTGATCTGACCTTTGCAGGACGAGAACGACGACGACGATGACTGGAACCCCTGTAAGGCTGCGGGTGTGTGTCTGATGCTGCTGGCGACCTGCTGTGAGGACGACGTGGTTCCTCACGTTCTGCCTTTCATCAAGGAACACATCAAACACCCCGACTGGCGCTACAGAGACGCCTCGGTCATGGCCTTCGGATCAATCCTGGAAGGACCTGAACTCAACCAGCTCAAACCCCTCGTCATACAGGTCTGTCACTGACGACTGACTGACCGGCAGGGCGGTTACTGACTGACTGACTGACTGACTGACTGACCAACCAGCAGGGCGGTCACTGACTGACTGAGTGATCGGGCGGTCACTGACTGACTGACTGACTGACTGGCTGACTCAAACCCTCGTCATACAGCCTTATAAATGAGGTTCTGCAGAGAATGTAGAACTAGATGGTACTAGATCCTTCTCCCTCATCTTCATGCCCCTCCCCCCCCCCCGCAGGCTATGCCGACTCTGATCGAGCTGATGAAAGACCCCAGCGTGGTGGTGAGGGACACCACAGCGTGGACAGTAGGAAGAATCTGTGAGCTGCTGCCTGAAGCCGCCATCAACGAGCTCTACCTGGCCCCCCTGCTGCAGTGTCTGATTGAGGGCCTGGGGGCCGAGCCCAGAGTGGCCTCCAATGTCTGCTGGGTGAGCTGTGGGGTCTGACGTGTGAAGGGTTAACTGAATGTAATCAATAAATGAGACCCTCAGTCTTGATGTCCAGTGATCTGGATCAGAAGAGTTTCTGTTTCCTGTAGACAGAAACAAACTGATGTGTGAACAGCAGCAGATCACTAACCTGAAGCCTTTGTAGGAACTCTGGAACCTGGTTTACCTGCTCTTGCTGGTTTGTCAGATGTTTCTGCTCCACAGTTCATAGAACTGTTTGAGGAAAAAGGCAATAAAACAAAGAAATATGTGCAGTACGTACACACGCAGGTCAAATGCAGAAGCAAAATGAAAGTTGAGGGTAACAGTTACGATGTTATCAATTGACAGAAAGCACTGAGCTGGGAATTAAATGTCCAGGAACAAACATGAATTTAATGGTTGAAAATGCAGGTTGGGTACCTGAAATGGTCCCTGGGTCCCTGGAAGAGTTCCTGTGGCGGAAACAGACCATTAGTTCCAGAGTTTGGTCCTTCAGGGCTCCTTTAGTTCCTGGAACTATGTGGTAGAAATGTCTTTGTCTCTTGTCTCGTCCCCTCAGGCCTTCTCCTCTCTAGCTGAGGCAGCATATGAAGCCACAGATGCTGCAGAGGACCAGGAGGAACCCAGCACCTACTGTCTGTCTTCGTCCTTTGAAATCATTGTCCAGAAACTCCTGGAGACCACAGACAGGTAGAGAGGGGAGATGGGTGGGCTGATGGGAGACGCTGCTACAGGACAATTAATACAAAGACAAGTCGTCACTTGTTTCAGGGTGTTTGGTTGTTTTGGCTCTAAGATGAGGACCACTGTGACAGTAACACACACACACGCAGACAGAGACAGACAGACAGACAGACAGACAGACAGACAGACAGACAGACAGACAGACAGACAGACAGACAGACAGACACATGCACACGTGCACACACTCAGAGACAGGCACACACAGAGACACACAGAAGCAGAGACACACGCACAGAGACAGACAGACACATGCATGCACACACAGAGACACACGCAAAGACACTCTCACACACACTCACTCTCTCTCCTGGCATCGGCCCTATGAAGCAGGCTGTCTGCTGTAGACAGTAGATCGATGGACTGAGCGTGGGAGCCTTTAATATGGAAGTGAAGCTTCATCCTGATGTTTCGTCTGCAGACCCGACGGCCACCAGAACAACCTGCGCTCTGCTGCCTACGAGGCTCTGATGGAGATTGTCAAGAACAGCGCCAAGGACTGTTACCCTGCGGTCCAGAAAACCACTCTGGTCATCATGGAGAGACTGCAGCGGGTCCTACAGATGGAGGTGAGGCCCCCGGGGGGGGGGGGGGGGGGGCACACACGTTTCAGTGGCTTTAGGTTTTCTGTCTTTGCTGCAGTGAACTCGCATTAAATCCAGTCACTTTCTGTTGGTTCATTTCAGCCCAGTTGTAGTCAGCATATTTAAGAACACAAAGAAGAGGAAAATAATGAGAATCGAACAGTTACAGTGCAGTCGGGAGTTTTTCCAAACTTACTTCAATAAATAAGATAAATATTAATAATATTCCTGTGTACTGATGTCACTTCCGGTGTGTCCCCAGTCTCACATCCAGAGCACCTCCGACAGAATCCAGTTCAACGACCTGCAGTCGCTGCTGTGTGCCACTCTACAGGTGAGACGACACACCTGAGCTGTCAATCAAAACACACTCTTTCTTTGGTAAAGTCAAAGGCTTTCATGCTCTTATTGTGACAAGTGTTGCGTACTGTTTCCTGTCTGTGTTGTTGCAGAACGTCCTGCGTAAGGTGCAGCATCAGGATGCCCTACAGATCTCAGACGTGGTGATGGCGTCTCTGCTGAGGATGTTTCAGAGCACCGCCGGCTCCGGAGGAGTTCAGGAGGACGCTCTGATGGCCGTGTCCACGCTGGTCGAAGGTACACACACTCTCTCTCTCTCTCTCTCTCTCTCTCTCTCTCTCTCTCTCTCTCTCTCTCTCTCTCTCTCTCTCTCTCTCTCTCTCATATATAAGGAGAGTGGGGTTGTGTGACTGCTTCTGTGTGTTTCAGTTCTGGGCAGCGACTTCCAGAAATACATGGATGCCTTCAAGCCTTTCCTGGGTATCGGACTGAAGAACTACGCTGAGTATCAGGTACGACTGACTGTCCCTGACAGTTTGGCCCCGCCTCCTCTTCCTGGTGTGGTCATGTGATCTGTATCTGATAATACAATCTGATCCACGGGCTTTAATATTTACACCTCGTATTAATAAGTGTGACATTATCTCTGTTCTGCTGCATCGGGATCAGATCTTAATAAACGTATTAATTGGGGTGTCTGCGGACTCAACGACATGGACTCATTCATTTCTACGTCAGTTTTTATGTAGTTGCAGGAAGAGATGGAGTCAGATGACCTTTTTGGATTTTACTGATCCAGGTCCTGTTTAATGATTAATCACTGATATTAGAAATAGTTGTTGCCAGTAAATGTGATATATAAATGCCACTAAATGGTTTCATCATCACTGCTGTTTGCTTCCATTAACCCCATGCAAGCGCACTTTGGATTACCATAATTACGTCACGGTTTGCACTATCGGAAAAATTCCAATGGTTTCTGAAAGCTGAGACGTTGCGCTTTACAGCCAGGTTTAGGTTTTAAAGGGTTAATATCATCAGAGGGTTACGTTTATTTATTAATGTCTTCTAAAAGTCTTAAACTTCACTTGAATAAACACGGATCAGTCTCCGAACACTTACAGCCAAATACACAATCTGGGCTGTGACACCTTCATCACTCCGCTGACCTTCCTGCAGCTTCACCTTCGTCGGTTTCATTCATGTCAATCTTATAATCAGACAGCTGTGAGTCTGCGTTCAAGAGCTCAGGAGCGCTGGTGATGATGCTGGTGATGATGCTGGTGATGATGCTGGTGATGATGATGTTGCAGGTGTGCCTGGCGGCGGTGGGTCTGGTGTGCGACCTGTGCAGAGCCCTGATGTCCAACATCCTGCCTTACTGTGACGAGATCATGCAGCTGCTGCTGGAGAACCTGGGGGTGAGGAAGAGGAGGAAGTGCTGTCTCTGTCTTTACTGTCTCCCCTTCATCCTCTCGTCTGTACCTTCACTGTCCTGAACATTCACTCATTGATTGACTTTGTGGTTGACCTGTGATGTACGACAGGCCACGTTAATCTGAGACCTCCACACACCTCCTAGTTCATGGGTCACTAACAGGCGGACCGTGGTCCGAGTCCGGACCCAGACGCCGTCCTATACGGACCTGGACCTATAATCAATAAATTATTAAGGGATTTTAAATTTTGATGGGGCGCTTCCATTTTAACCGGCGCAGCTTTTCTAGTCTTTACGGCGCTGGTTCAACGGATCAGGAAACTCACAGACCAATTGCATACGAGTTACGCCAGCCCACGTGACGCTACTCAGCCAATCAAATCTGTGCATTCCAGGCGATAAACACTGCGACTCTGAATACAGACAGACGAGAGAGGCGAGAGACAGATGATAAGATGAGTGAACGACAGGGAGAGAGACTGTGAAGATGTGAAACAGTTAACAAAGAAAAAGGGAAACCCAAGCTGCTGCTACACTTTATTTTAGTTTTTCTAAAATTAAGCACTTTATTTTAAGATGCACAATTTTTAAATGCAGCCCTCCTTTTACTTAATGAGAGAAGGACATTATACAGATCTATAGTATTATATATCTGTATAGTTCAATGTTAAGTGACAATAAATATTGTCAATATTTTTGAGTTGTACTTTCTTTATTAGATTTGACAGTTGTTGATCACATGCAGACGTTGATACAACTACTAGGCTACTTCAATATATACCACAGTAAATCACAACGCAAGTTAGACATTATGATGTTCCGGACCTTTGCTTGAGGACGTTTTCTCTAACTGGACCTGGAATTTTAGTTGAATACCACTGTCCTTGTTGGGGTAAATATGGGACAGAACAGAGGTTACTGTGGACGTTGGAGAACCTGTATGAACCCAGTTACTGTCACTTCAAACTGTCCTCCACACGTAAATAAAACTGAGACTAAAATACATGAATATCTTTGTCTGAATCTGTAAAGGTTCTGTAGTGTCTCTGTCGACACTCTCAAACTAAGATGAAAGGAAGGTTCTCCACCACCAGGATTCAACAAGACCTTTACAGACGTCCTCTTTTAGAGACCTGACGCTTGATTGATTAATCAAGAAAATACCTCCAGTTTCCGAGCTGCTAGTGTGGCTGTAAACCTGAGTCTTGTCCAGCTGGTCTAACGTGGACTCTGTCTCTGTGTTCAGAACGAGAACGTCCATCGGTCGGTGAAGCCTCAGATCCTCTCGGCGTTCGGTGACATTGCTCTGGCCATCGGAGGAGAGTTTAAGAAATACCTGGACATTGTCCTGGACACCCTGCAGCAGGCCTCACAGGCTCAGGTGGACAAGGTACACGGGGGGTCATGACTGAGGACAAAAACTTGTACACGGGGGGTCATGACTGAGGACAAAAACTTCATCATTTCACAAAGTTGTGTCTGCAGGTCTTTCAGTCTGTCAACCAGAGTGTGTGTGTGTGTGTGTGTGTGTGTGTGTGTGTGTGTGTGTGTGTGTGTGTGTGTGTGTGTGTGTGTGTGTGTGTGTGTGTGTGTGTGTGTGTGTGTGTGTGTGTGTGTGTAGACGGACTACGACATGGTGGACTACCTGAATGAGTTAAGGGAGGGCTGTCTGGAGGCTTACACCGGGATCATCCAGGGCCTGAAGGGGGACCAGGAAAACGTACACCGTAAGAGCAGCAACAGTCCGATCACATGACCACACAGTCAGGTGACGTCGGTTCCTCCTCCTGTCTGCAGTGAGTCAGGAGGATTTTACGACGTCGCAGATAAATTAGGGTCTTTTTCACCCAGAAAGCTTCCGGCTGAAGCCGAAACTTTAAAGGCTTCCTGGTTTTGCGAGACCCAACAAACAGACGATGACTTTTAAAACTACCGTTTGTTTTAATCTAATGTTTGTTCTCCTCCTCCTCACCTCCTGTCTGCTTTCCTTCACCCCCCCCGTAGCTGATGTGATGTTGGTTCAGCCTCGGGTGGAGTTCATCCTCTCTTTCATCCATCACATAGCTGAGGATGAAGATCACTCTGATGGAGTGGTGGCCAACGCTGCTGGACTCATTGGGTGAGGAGGGGTGGGTTTGGGGGGGGGGGGGCTGATGTATCAACCAATCAAAACACAGTAAGGAGTCAAACAGCAGGAAGTGAGTCGCTGAATTTAATCTTTCTAAAAGTGAAATCAAAGCGATTGATCGATGAAGTGAGAAGATGATCAGCAGATTTTAGCATCTTCTTAAAATCAAGTGAAACCGAATGAGACGAAACTGTTTCTTTAATAAAGGCCTGATCGATTTCTATTTGATTTCTGGGTAAAATGATTCTCCGACATTTTGTTTCAGCTTCCTGTTTTCTTGAGTCTCAGTTCTTTCACATTAAAAGCCTCAGTAGTGCAGTTTGTTGTTGACATCTGTTTTGTGTGTGTGTGTGTGTGCGCGGACAGTGACCTGTGCACGGCGTTTGGTAAAGACGTGATGAAGCTGGTGGAGGTTCGTCCACTCATCAATGATCTGCTGACGGAGGGTCGACGCTCCAAAACCATCAAGACCAAGACGCTGGCCACCTGGGCCACCAAGGAGCTCCGCAAGCTCAAGAGCCAGGCCTGGTCAGATCTCTCTCACTCACTCTCTCACTCTCTCTCTCACTCACTCACTCACTCACTCACAGGTTTAACATGAAGGTGTTAGACTGGAGTTACACCTCCACGAGTCTGTGGGACTGGACTGGAGGGATGAACACGTGTTAGATTTACAACCTTTCTTTCACTTCCTGCTTTGTTCACTCACTTTGTTTTGGTCTGTGAAGAGAAAGGATGCTCCTCGTTAGTATTATTTTTTATTATTATTAATATTAATTTTGTAAAGGTTTGTGTGAGCGTGGACCTGTTTCCTGTCCGTGGTCCTCCTGCTGACTGCGTCTTCTTCTTTCAGATTCTTGCTGGTTGGAGAATAGAGAGAGATTTGAGAGAGATCGACATCAGTGAACAATGAGGACAAACTGCCCCACTGGAATTAACTCTTCTGTCTTTGTCGGGAGCGTCCGGTCGAAGCAGAAGTGAAGTGAGATGAAGTGAGATGAAGTGAGATGAAGTGAGATGAAGTGAGATGAAGTGAGATGAAGTGAGATGAGTGTGTGAGTGTGTGAGAGAGACGTGAGTGAGTGCAAGATGATGACATCACACCACCTTCAGTTCCAGCAGGCTACGACCCCCCCCCCCACCCACCCACAAACCTCCCCCCCTCCTCCTGGACGACCTGTGGACTGGACTCTGACTCCCCCTCCTCCCATCCCTAAATCAAAACAAACAAACTCGCCTTTGAGCCCTCCCCCCTTCCTCCCACAATCCACCTCTCTCGCTGTAGCCGGGCTCTCCTACGACATCGCGATGACGTCACCGAGCCGCCGCCCCTGGACCCGGGGGAGGGGGGGGAGGCGGGGAAATATAAAAATAAAAGACTTTTGTGGAATCTAAGATAAAAAATCGAGCGGACTTTGTGGACTTCTGTGGAAAACTTCAGATTTTTGTTGCTCTTATTTTTCTTCTTCTTCTTCTTCTTCTTCCGAGCACTAAAACAGCGAAGGAGACCTGACGGACACGAACACCTCCACCTGTCGGTGTTCGACGCTCTTATCCAAACAGTAGCACTAAATTCCTACAAAGTAAAAGTAAAACTCGACGAGGAATCCTCAGAGGAGCGAGTGCCAAATGGAAATAGTTGATCGGAAAGTAAAACGGGCGAAGCTGAAAGAGCTCGGCCTGAAGAGTTGTGAGCTGCTGGTGAAGCGTTTCAGTTTTTATTTCCCCGCTGCACTTGGTTTGGGAAAGGGTCACTCACCATTTTTGCTTGTTTAAAAAAAATAAAAAAATTCAGAGAATTGAAGACGTTTGTATAAGGTTATATTTTTCCATTGCTATGATGAAAATAAAGTTTAAAAAAAAAACAATAAAATGATATGAAACATTCCCCAAGCAGTTCTGGTGATTTCGGTCTTTTTTTTTCTCGTCTGTCGGACTCCTGGACTGATGAAATGTTTTGGACTCTGCTGATTGGAAGCTGAACTTTGGCTCTTGAGTTCGGTGGCCGTCTCCCACTGACGGTTTGTTTACGCAACGCCACAAAGAACCACCATTTTTGTTTTGTTTTTTTAACCCACTTGGCCTGTGCGGTAACAGCAGCTCAGCTCTTCGCTGACGGGGAGTTTTGTTGGGACTTTGAGTTTGTAGTTGGTGTGAAAATCACGACTGAGCTGCGAGCGCTCAGTGCCGTCTGCCTGCCTCGCTTCACTTTCTGTCACTAACGATAATCATCAGACAGAATGACTTCCTTCAGCAAAACACGAGTGAAAGGTCTTTCTCATCAGGAAATAAAGTTCACAAATGATTTTCTTTGATTTGAAAGTGAAGTGTTTCCAGCCTTGGAGGGCTTTTATTTTGTAGAGGTGCGGCAGCCGTAGGGAGGACGTACTTCCTGTTGACATGATGAACCTGGCAACAAGATTATTACTGAATTGTGAATCATTTAAAGCCAATCTGCTTTTTATTTCATATTCAACTTTAGTGAACTAATAAAGTCTATATTGTACTGACCGTGCTGCTGCTGCTTCTTCTGACGACACAGAACAGAAAGACACCTGAGAGACTAAACTGTTCCTGTCTGAACGAAGTCTCTCAGCCGTCTTCAGGTGTTTTGCTGATCATCTTCTCATACGAACGTGATGGAGAGTCAGTTATTTTATTTGATGAGTCGTTGCAGCTGTTAAGAGGTTGATGCTCTAAATGTCTTTAGCCAGATGACAAAGAAAAGGCAGGTTGCCAGTTTTATTTTTATTAATGTTTACATGTTGCATATTCTTGAATAGGAAGTTGTAAGCTCTGGAACACTTCAGGAAGTGCACCTTGATTTCTTTCTTTTTGTTGGGCAAAAGACAAATGACTAAAAAATTTAAAACATTACAAAAGAATTCAATGCAATACAAAAACTGTTTTTAAAGGAATTAAAATAAAATACAAATCTCAAAAACAAATTATAGAAAATGAAACTAAAGTGAAATTTTAAATAAAATAGGAAAGAAAAGTGAAAAGGCTCAGAGAGGAAGTGGAAGTTAGATCTAATGTAGTCATGCGGCGTCTCTATAACTCTACTCTGTTTATACATGTTCAGGGGTGACGACCAGCGGCGGGAGTGTACTTTGAGGTACTAGAGTATTTCCATTTTCTGCACTTTTTACTTCAGTACATTTATGTTTGTGCAGATAAACAGATTTAAGACCAAAACTTTTACTAAAATACTTTTTGTTTGAGGAATATAAACATGATTTATCCTCATTTGTTAGAAGTTTATCGGACCATGTTAATCTGTCCTCTCATCAGCCAATCAGAGCAGAGTATTATAAATGTGTCGTAGATGAGCCTCCCCCTGGTGGCCGCAGGTGGAACTACAACACCTGTACTCTGTTTTAAGGATTTATTTGTTACTTTCCAACAGTCGTTTTTATTATTGAAATGTTCAAAATACTACGGAAACCCATAAGGGACATTTCTAGTGTATAGGAAACTATCTGGTGTGTTTACTCCATAAACTTGCATCTTTGCTTATGTCCTGTTTACAACTCTATAAAAATACAAAAAACATTAAAATGTAAATTATAAAAATCAGAAATTATAATAATTTAAGTACCAACGATAGTTTTGAGAAAATGCATGAGTACCATTTTAAATAATAATAGGAAGTTGAACGGCATCACAAATTAAATGGGGTCCCAACCTGAGGGTCGGGACCCACTGAGGGTCACCACAAGAGACCAGGATGGTCCTTTTCTTCTTCTTCTGTTTTATTTACAGGCAGCGGTGGAAAGTTAATGTTGTTAAAGCTGGCCTCAGGTCAGTATTTAACTCAAAAAACAAACAGTAGAAAAAACTTCAGAGGATTGTTGTCATGGTGACGAGCATCCTGGAGAGAGTACTGCACTTAAAGGTACTTTTACTTTACTCGAGTAGGTCTTCATCAAAGCAACAAACTAAAAATGTAAAACGTTACAACTAATACACGTAACACATTTTCAAAGAATAAAAACAACTAATCATGAAATAAAATGATAAAATACTAAACTCACAAATAAGTATAAAATAAAAAACAACCCAAAATATAACATAAAAATATAAATAAACAATGAATGAAGAAAGTTTTATTTGTTGGTCAGCGAAAATATTTCGTTTAATCTCATGATGTTCATAGTATTACACACACACACACACACACACGGAGGAGGTAGAGAGACCTCCGGTAGTGACGGAGGCTCTCCGGTACCGGGAAGTGTTCAGTGGATGGAGGTTCCGGTTTCGGGGTCCCCCTGTTAAAGCGTGCCGAGCCTCCGTTTATCAATCAGCACTGATCGATTATTGATGCCGCCGCTGCGCAGAAGCGCAGCCGCCCCGCGCGCCCCCCCATCATCACCACATCCGTGTTGTCTCACCGGAGGATGAGTCGGTAGGAGGCTAACAGCTAGCTAACGTTACCGAGCGGCAGCGCCGGGCGGGTTTCTCATGTCTTTTCTTGTTTTGACGTCGTTCAGCAGCGATCAGCGGAGCCGTTACCGCCTCGAACCGGTCCGGACTTTAAATGGCTGTCGGTCGGGGTTCTGTCGGGCGGCCCGGTTATCTTAGCGGGGAGGATGCAGCTAGCCGCCGTTAGCTCCGCCGCTGTTTATTTATATCGGTGTTATGTAAGAGCGGAGCCCGTTTAGCCGAGCGAGCTAACGTTAGCCTGTTAGCCTGTCATGATGAATGACGCGCAACAAGAAATGTCTCCGGATTTCGTCCTGATGCGTCTCGTGTCCGCGGCGGAGTACGACCGGCTGGACGAGCCCGAGGACCTGATGTCCGGAGGCGGCGGGTTCGGGCCCGTTAAATCCGTACTGGGTCACCACGGCGGCGGCATCAGCGGCGGGTTTGATCTGGACCCTAGCGGCCCCTCGGCAGGCCTCGGCTCGGCCTCCCCGCACTACAGCTCACCGCTTCCCGGAAAAGGCGAGCTGGACGGCGGGTTGGTGTTGACGCAGGCCCCGCCGGGCTCCGAGGCGCCGCTGTCCCCTCCGCCGCCGGAGGACTTTGCCGTAGCGGCCCAGCGGTTTGTGGACTTCCCGGTGCAGCACGGCTCGGGGGGGCACGGCTCGAGGGCGCAGCTGATGGTTTTTCAGAACCTGTTGCGGTCCGGAGACCGGATCCTGGAGTGCGGATTGGAGCAGCCGCCCCCAGGGTTCCTCCAGGAGGAAGCAGAGAAACAAAGACAGCAGCTGGATCCTGGATCACGTACCGGTTCTGGTAACACAACAGCCGGCCCTGGGCCTGGAGGCGGGAAGGACCAGAACTCACACTGCATCCCCTCTGCAGAGGAAAATCTGCAGCCACAGCAGCCACAGCTCCTCCAGTGGCACCCGGTTGTCAGACTGTCCAAGGGGTCTGACGGATCCCAAACCCCCCAGCAGGGCGTCCCTGCTCTGGACTCTGAGTCCGGGTCAGTCCTGTGCCATCGACACCGCCTGCTGACAGACCGACTGTCTAAATGGCCCCCGGGCCTGCTGGACCAAGCCCTGCGTCTGGGCTTGCTGGAGCCCAGGAAGAACTGCTCCGCCGGGGGTGAGGACCCGGTCTGGGCTCTGGCCCGGAGGTTGGGCCAGCTGGGTGAGGGGAGGGAGGGAGGCGGAGGATGTGGGGGGGGGGAGTTGGTGCTCCCGCTGCCTCGATGCTCTTGTCACAGTGTGCTGGCCTCAGGGACGGGGGGCATGGGGCCAGGCGAGGACCCGAGTGAGACCAGCGACGCCCTGCTGGTTCTGGAAGGTCTGGGGTCTGAAGAGGTGGGAAGGCTGGGGGAGGGAGGGGACATAAGGGACACTGAAAAAGGGGAGAGGGTGGTGGGAGCCGGTGGGACACCTGGGGGTGCGGGGCCTGTGTTCTCCAGTGGGACTCTGAGTGGTCTGATGCGGCAGGTCCACAGACTGGCAGAGGAGGCAGGGGTCTGCACCGATCAGACCTGCCGTTCATCGTTGGCTGTCCTTGGTGCTGCGGTGTCCCTCCCCCCCATCAACAGCACCACCACTCCCTACCTGTACCCCCCTGTCCACCCGCAGGCCCTTCAGGCTGCAGCAGCCCTTAGCGGCCTCCAAGTCTCCGCTGACCCTCTCCTGTCCTCCAGCCCTGACCCGAGCCCCCGGCCCCAGCATCAGCACCAGTCCCGATCTCAGCCCCAGAGCCGCGCAACCACCCCCAAACTGGGCGTGGCCTTGGGTGGGGTGGGGCGGTGTGCCTCTCCCCTGGTTGTCCTAGAGGGGGAGGTGGGAGGAGGAGGAGGAGGAGGAGGAGGAGGAGGAGGGAGGGAGGGGGAGAAGACACCACGGGGGAAGTCGAGGAAAGGGGGGTCCCTGAAGGTCCGGCTCAGCAAGCTGTTCAGAACCAAGAGCTCCAGCGGAGGGTCGGGGGGGCTGCTGGACAAGAGGCCCTCGCTGGCATCGTCCACCTCGTCCGGGGGGAGTCTCCTGGACGTGTGGGGGTCCACCTGCAGCAACACGGAGCAGGACAGCAGCAGGTACAAGACTGGGGAGCTGATCTATTGATGGTTAATATTTGATTAATTGATCGATTGATGCTTTAGAGTCTCCAGGATGCGGATCACCATGACGACAGTCCTCTGAAGTTTGTTTTAGATCAGAGAGTTAAGTACTGACCTGAGACCAGCTTTAGCAACAACAGAGGAGTGGACAAAATAACAGGAACACCTTAAAGGACTTCAGGCCGCGACAAACTTCATAAACGTTAGCTGACAATCACAGAAACAAGCTCATTAATTACAAATCATGAACTCTGGAACTGAACAGCAGATATTTGATAATGATAAATAGTCAAGTAGAATTGATTATCAATCAACTGAAAAGTAATAGAATGATTTAAGCACTTGTCAAACTGAGTCTCTGTTGGTTAAATATTATATAACCAGCTGTCATATGAAGCTAAAGATGTGGTGCTAAAAGGTGTTCCTGTTATTTAGATCACCCCTCTTACAGTTTGTAAAGCTGGTCTCAGGTCAGCATTTAACACTGATCTAAAAATAAAACAGCAGAACAAACTTCAGAGGACTCCTGGAGAACTTTTTGTAACTGTTGTCATGACGATGAGCATCCTCGCTGCTCAGACGCTGTTCTGATGAAACCGAGCTGGTAACCATGGCAACAGTGTTTAGATTTTATTAAAGTGATGTAGAAGTGTGGGGGTGTGTGTGTGTGTGTGTGTGTGTGTGGGGGGGGGGGGGGGTCTGACAGGTGAGACTATGATGTCATAAGCAATTAAAAGAAAAAAATAATCTGACAACATTCATATGCACATATTACGAATACTGACGGGAGTCCGTTTGTACCTGATCATGATGTGGATCAACACTGTGACAGCTGACTGTTAGATTTACAGAGGGTGGACAGAATAACAGAAACACCTGACAGTCAGTCAGCTGTTTTGTCTTGTTGTGGTTGAAGTTTTATCTGAATCATGTGGTGGAGCAACACCACGAGTTTCTGCAGCCATTAAAATGTCATTTGTCCCGCCCACCAAGTGCAAAGACAGTAATAGGAGGCAGGGAGGTGTCAGTCAAGCTCAACGTGTCATCACCATCATGTTTCATGGTAGTCGATATTCTCACTGAGTCTGTTTTGTGTTGGACTTTAATCCACAAAGTGTGTCATCAACACACCGTCATGGTTCAACTCTCCGTGTGATTGGTTAGAAACAGCTCTGTTCCTGTTTGGGTGACGAAAAGTGATCAGCACACGGTGAGTGTGTGTTTATATGGTCACAAATCAGTATACTGCAGAGGTCAGAGGACTGAGGTAAGAGGGCTGAGAGCTTAGGTCGGAGGTCAGAGCGCTGAGGTCGGAGGTCAGAGAGCTGAGGACGGAGGTAAGAGGGCTGAGAGCTGAGGACGGAGGTAAGAGGGCTGAGAGCTTAGGTCGGAGGTCAGAGCGCTGAGGTCGGAGGTCAGAGAGCTGAGGTCGGAGAACGGAGGTAAGAGGTCAGAGAGCTTAGGTCGGAGGTAAGAGGGCTGAGGTCGGAGGTCAGAGAGCTTAGGTCGGAGGTCAGAGCGCTGAGGTCGGAGGTCAGAGCGCTGAGGTCGGAGGTCAGAGAGCTCAGGACTGCACTACAGAGCAGTACTTGAGGTTAGCGAGGTAACTTCAGGGTTACGATGGTGGTTCACTTCTTCACTTCATCACTACACAACCTGCCCCGGAGTATGAATGATTGGTGTGTTAATATCACTGATTTATTATTTATTTATTTATTATTGTTATTAAAGGACTTTGACTCTTTCAGAGGTCTGAATCTCAGTAACAGATGCTCTGATTAGTCCAGATGCAGGAGGCAACGGGTGATGATGACGACGAAGACTCTCTAATGATCCTGTGTTTGTCTCATCAGGCTCCAGGTGTCCAGACCTCACAGTGCCTTCTCTCCGGTGCCCTTCACTCCTGCTTTCACTGGTAAGAACACACCTGTGTGTGTGTGTGTGTGTGTGTGTGTGTGTGTGTGTGTGTGAGACCAGGTGAGGTGACTTTGTGTGACCGGTTGTCTCTCAGCAGCAACTCTCTGACCTGCTGCAGCTTCATGTTTATGTTCAGTTTATTTAAAACTGTTAAATCCACCTTGAAGGTTCAGTTTTTCTCATGTGGAAGACTCCAGACTCTGAACCCTGAGTTGCTCCTGATGGAGGCCAGCACCTTGCATGGCAGCTGGGTCGCCATCAGTGTGAAGTACTGGGCGGATGGATACACTGTGCTGTGAAGAAGTAGTTCCATCCTGTAAACTCTAAAACCATAAACTGTCAGATTAAAGAAACAAGATCCAACATCAGTCAGGAAGTGTTTCCTTCCACCTGCTTTATTCATTACCTGAGAGGAAGCAGCAGACATTCAAAATAAAAGTCTAAACAGGTGAACAAAGTGTTTCCTGTCTGAGTGTAAAAGTTGTTTAAACAGACTGAATGAATGAAGCTGAGACGGAAAGTGAAGAGCTGGAAACAGCGATGAGGAGGCTGTAAACTTCATCACAACACAGATGTCATGTTTCCATCATGTTCTCCACATGGTTCTCCACATGGTTCTCCACATGGTTCTCCACATGGTTCTCCACATGGTTCTCCACATGGTCCTCCACATGGTTCTCCATCGTCTGAGCTTCCACTGGAGCTCTTTAATGATGTCATATCTATTTTCAGGAGTTTCTAGAAGTTCAGTTGAACTTTGAGCTCCATTTGTATGAAACTTCCATCAGACTGCAGTAGCAGTACTACAGTACTGTAGTACTGTTGTGTATTCAGATGGACTCTAAAGGTCTTTAAAGGTTCATCACTGCACCATGTTATCTGTTGTCACGGCGACCGCAGGTAAACAGCAGAAATACACTAATCACATGACAGAGAATCTACCTGGAGTGGCTGTGTCTTCTTCTGGACTTCTTATAAAAACCACATTTCTTCTTCTGTGTTTTCAGATCTTCTTCTTCTGCTGTTCAACTGAACCCTAACATTTTCACCTCTCTGCTCCAACACCTGTCTGTCTGGCTGTCTGTGTGTCTCCAGGTGAGACGGTGTCTCTGGTTGATGTGGATATTTCTCGGAGAGGGGGGAACTCTCTTCACCCCCCAACTCCTCCTCCCCCGCCCAGACGGAGCCTCAGTCTGCTCGGTACTTTTCTTCTTCTTCTTCTTCTTCTTTTTCTTCTTCCTCTTCTTCTTCTTCTGTGTGTTGTCACTTCCTGTTAGTGTCTGTCCTCCTGTCTCACAACCCTCCTGCAGGTCTCTCAGGTGAAACATTCACGTCTTTGTGTCTCTTGTTGGTCTCCAGATGATTTTGGGGGTCCTCCTCAGCAGCAGGGTCCGTTCATGGAGCGCAGTGTGGGGGCGTCCATGCAGTCTCTCCCCCCCCGACCGCTGGTCCTGCCCCCCTCCCTCAACACCATCCAACACAGCCTGAGCCTCAATGGTGACACACACACCACTGACTATGCAGATACACTTGACAACATGTTTTGAAGACGAAGCTAAAAAAAGAAAATACATGATATATACAGTCTGACAGTCTGTCTGCGCGTGGCCTGTCTGCGCGTGGCCTGTCTGCGTGTGGCCTGTCTGCTTGTCGCCTGTCTGCGCGTGGCCTGTCTGCGCGTGGCCTGTTGCCTGTCTGTATGTGGCCTGTCTGCATGTGGCCTGTCTGCGTGTGGCCTGTCTGCGTGTGGCCTGTCTGCGTGTGGCCTGTCTGCTTATCGCCTGTCTGCTTATCGCCTGTCTGCGCGTGGCCTGTCTGCGCGTGGCCTGTCTGCGTGTGGCCTGTCTGCGTGTGGCCTGTCTGCGCGTTGCTGTTTGCCTGTCTGCTTGTCGCCTGTCTGCGCGTGGCCTGTCTGCGCGTGGCCTGTCTGCGCGTGGCCTGTCTGCGCGTGGCCTGTCTGCGCGTGGCCTGTCTGCGCGTGGCCTGTCTGCGCGTGGCCTGTCTGCGTGTCGCCTGTCTGCGTGTTGCCTGTCTGCGTGTCGCCTGTCTGCGTGTTGCCTGTCTGCGCGTGGCCTGTCTGCGTGTGGCCTGTCTGCGCGTGGCCTGTCTGCGTGTCGCCTGTCTGCGTGTCGCCTGTCTGCGTGTCGCCTGTCTGCGTGTTGCCTGTCTGCGTGTTGCCTGTCTGCGTGTTGCCTGTCTGCCTCAGGCTAACAGTTGTTTCCTCTGTGTGTGTTTTGATCAGACGCCTTCCTGAGAGGTTTACCGAGGCCTGTCCCTCTTCGCCCTGACGGTCAGCACCCCCCTCCGCGACTCGTCCCCCGCTGCCCCCTCAGTCGACCCGACGCCGGCAGCTTTGCCACCAGCCTCAGAGAACTGGAGAAGGTAGGCCCTGGGGCTGGAGAGTCTGGGGCCTCTTCATACTTCTGTTTTTAGTAGATTTAGTATTGAGAGGGCGTGGAGCTCACCTGTGTGTGTGTGTGTGTGTGTGTGTGTGTGTGTGTGTGTGTGTGTGTGTGTTTTCAGTGTGGTTGGTACTGGGGGCCGATGAACTGGGAGGACGCAGAGATGAAGCTGAAGGGGAAACC
>NC_092196.1:21737370-21744870 GCF_043641665.1 Enoplosus armatus
TGTCTGTCCTCCTGACCGTCTTGTCTGTCCTCCTGCAGGGACGTTCAGTCTGTGGTGTCACCCCAAGTTTGAGGACCGTTGTCACTCTGTGGTGGAGTTCATAGAGAGAGCCATCATGCACTCCAAGAACGGGAAGTTCCTCTACTTCCTGCGCTCCAGAGTCCCCGGTAACCAACCAGCAACCACCAGTGGGCTTTCAGGGAGGGGGGCCTTAAAGAGACAGGAGCTCTTGGATGCCCTGAGGGGCTGCATGAAGGGCCAGTGTCAGATATGTGAACCTCCAGAGTCCGTCAGTGAAGTCCAGCTGTAGTTTCAGCTGCAGTCAGACGACGAAGTTAAGACTTTCTGCGACTCAGAACTTAGTTTCCTCTTTACGGTCTGCAGAGACTAAAGTGCCACTTCATTTTCTGTTGATCACCATTCAAACTAAATAAGATAAAGTTTTCAGTGCAGCAGTGATGAATGTTGTCCAAACAGGAAGTCTGTCAAAATAAAATGCGGTAAAATTAGAAAAGAACTCGAGACTTAAAGGAGTTTGATACTGAAAGTTGGTTCAAACTTAAAATAAGATGAAATAATTCAACCGTCACCCAAAGCTGCTGTATAAATAAAGTTTTGCTTGCTGGTGTCCAGGTCTGCCCCCGACCCCGGTTCAGCTCCTGTACCCGGTCTCCAGGTTCAGCAGCGTTAAATCTCTGCAGCATCTCTGCCGCTTCTGCATCAGACAGCTGGTCCGTATAGACCACATCCAGGAGCTGCCGCTGCCCACGTGAGTACACTTTGATGAAGAAAGCTAACTTCAATGTACTGATATACTTGTGAGGACCCTCAGTGACATAATGAATTACAGAACCACCATAAAGAGGACCTATTATGCTTTTACTTATTTTCTGTCATATATATATGACGTTACAATGCTGAATGTTCATATTAAATGTTGCCAAAGTTGCCAAATAATGAGGAAAACGTATGTAAAAGTAAACAGACAGGGTTGTTGTCAAATGGTTTTTAAGACCTCAACAAAAATACGATTTAAGACCCAAATGTGGAAATATGTCTTTGATAGAGAAGAGAGAGTTTATTGAGTCCTTCGACTTGATGAAGAGTCACAGTGTGAAGGACTCGCAGCACCTCAGCCCCTCGACACAAACTCAACGCCGACTGTTGTGAAGGAGTCAGACGAAGTTTCTGGTGTGCTACGTGCTAACAGTGCAGCCATTAGCATAGCTGGTACTCTCTTATATAAATATACTCATACTGCGTGTTCTAGAATTAGGTCACAGCTCCAGAGTGGCTTTTATTTGGTGTTTAAGACACCGTCGCTCTCTCTTCAGGCCTCTGATCTCCTACCTGAGGAAGTTTTATTACTACGACCCCGAGGAGGAGATCAACCCGTCCCTGAAGGAGAGGGGACCGGAGCCCAGCAGCCAGCCGGGAGTTCAGTCACAAACGTAGCACTGGAGCCTGGGAGGACGACGTGAGTCTGTCACAGTAAACCCTTTTAGAATATTTAGAATCATTTAATAAATATATAGAGTTTTAACAACCTGTTTGATTCTACAGGTCCTTTATGACCCATCAGAATATCTCATGAAAATTCTAATTCAAGATGTCCTCAGTGTAGTTCAGACAGGACATGCTTAGCTTAGCATAGCATAAAGACTGGAAACGGGGTAACAGCTAGCTACAAACACCTGAAGCTTGCTGATGAACACGTTACATCTTGTTTGTTTCATCTGAACACAAATAGAAATGTGTTTTTACGTTCGTTAGTCTTTGGTACAGCCCTGAACTAGGAAGTGATGTCACATAAATATTGATCAGTGATCACAAACTGTAAACGGTGTGTGAGAGCGACGCCACAGTTAATAGTGTCATATTGTACTTAACAAGATGACACATAGAGTAACGTGTTCACCAGTGTTTTTAAACTTTGCACAGAGCCAGGCTAGCTGTTTCCCCCTGCTTCCACTCTTTATGCTAAGCTAAGCTAACCACATCCTGACTTCAGCTCTGTACTTCCAGGATAACTCTGCTGATATTCTTCATGTTTCTAATGTTCAGACTCAAACCAGCAGTGAATGTTTCTGACAAGTGTTGTGTGTGTATCACAGCCTGATGTCTTCTTATTCTTCTTATTATTAATAAAACTCATCAGTGAGTCTCACTTTCCTTCATCAACATGAACACACACACTGTAGTTTATCTGGACTCAGTCCCACACACACCGTCCTGCTGCCACAAACACTCACTAGAGCTCCACATGTGGATTCATCCGCCGCTGAAAATAGTCCCCAACAGATGCACTATTTCCTGCTGTTAGTTTGATAAAAACTACAGCGAGCAGCTGTTTGAGGAAATGACTGAGCCTTTTAAACATGAAACTATATATTTGTGAGGAGTTTTTAAAGATTCACGTCTTCAGTAGGAACCAATGGTCTGAGAGCTGAGAGCCACAGACAGGAAGTGAGACAGGACTGAGAGGCGGACTGACAGGAAGTGAGACAGGACTGAGAGCCGGACTGAGAGGTTGCTGGTTTGAGTCTGAACATGAGATCTGATGACAATAAGAAGAATCTAGAATAACAGCAGGCATGATCTCTAGCTGAACGTCTCACTCGCTTTTCCTTTAACTTTCATTGATAAATAATAAAACTCACTGATGTTTAAAAGTTTGACTAATGAGTAATAAAAGCATGTTTCCTGTCTTTTTCCCCTCCAGTTATTTTCTTTGTTTTTTGGACACTCAATCACTCAAACTGGACTCACAGACTGCAGCCAATCAGCTTCCTCTGCTCAGTCCTGTATCCAGGCGGGTTTCAGATGATCCACCCTCCTCCGACCACTCTGATTGGCTCACGGAGGGTTGACAGGGGAGGGACAGGGGATGTGGAGACTCCGCCTCTCTTTTGATGTCATCACTGAGCAGCTGGACTAAAGGAAACGTGACATCACTGTTAGCGAAGACGCTAACTCTCTAAAAAACAAAGAACCTCAGTGTGAGGACAGAAACACTTTGTCGCCTCTGGGATCCTTTAGCTTCCAACACGAACCTGAATGAGTTTATACGACAGCAACTTTAAATATTCATGAAGTAAATAACAACACTGGCAGTTCAAATTCAGCAAGTTGAATGGAGTCTGCAGGAGCACACAGTACGACTCTGTTGGAAACTATGTTAAACGTAGTCGGATGTGTACATACGAGGAGGCATTTACATTAGACCTGGTCACACCAGCATTCAAACCCCTCATCAGTTTATCCACCAGCAGAGGTGAAGTAAATGTGCTGCTGGTAAACTGTCCAATAAACACAAAGCATCAAGGCCTCGTCACAGAAAGCAATTCATCCACACATCTTTGTAAAAGAGGCGGTGCTAGTTGGTGAACTACTGTAGTTGCAGAGCTAACATGCTAGTCAGCTGGGAACATGCTAGCACTAGAATATATCTCTTTGTTCTGTGTAGTCCCCCCTCACATTTAGTTCTCAGGATTGTTCCACGTTTTATTCAGCAAAGAGTTACTGAAGAGGGAGTAGACGTTTGTTAGCTCGTTGCTAACGTGACAGTGAGTGCAGCTGTATCAGTCTGAGGAGCTTCAGTAAACTGATGCAGACACACAGCGAATAAGCTACGCTAGCTTCCTCCATGTTGGCTGAGCCCTGATTGGACGGCTTGATTTTGGTCAACGGGGCAAATTCATGTGTCAAAGTTGAAGGAGACACACACACATTTACTTCACCTCGGTGAGTGGATAAACTGGTTTTGGGTGTGACCAGGTCTGACCAGGTCTGACATATCTGAAATCTAAGTGACACAGCAACAAAAACATCTCTGGTTATTTGGACTGTGCATAGCTAAATATGGACTTTGAGGTGGGTCAGTACCTGAACCACAACTGATGATTTTTCACAAGAATAGACGATACGGCAGATTCAGAAAGGCCTCGTCAGTGCACACTCCAGCCCCCCAGATCCAAATGTCCCCCGATGTCTCCCAGCTTGCTGTTGATAGTCGGGATTGTATCTGTAACGAAAAAACAACTTCGTTGTCGACTTCAAGAACTCTTGCTGTTGAACACCAAAGTGTTGATTGAACTAGACTCACTGAACCATCTCACCACAAGGTCCATTTAGTGGCAGCTCTGGAGCTCTCCAGTGGATCAGAGAGGGGACAGGAGGAGGTGGGGCTGACCTGCCCCACAGGTGTCATGGGCTTGTCCATTTGTAGATTTATTTCTGAGCACTTTAAGGACTTTTCGTCCACATTGGCTTGAAAGTTGATTCTTCATCATGGAAACATCATTAAATAATCTCACCAAAAGGTCCTTTTAGTAGTTGTTCTGGAACTTTCTGCATCATCAAAAAGTCTTTGGATCAAAAACCCCTGTTCACTGTTTACTTATAAACTACGTTTGGTCCTTGAGCTCGTCCATGTTGAAGACTGAAAGAAGTCCTCACAGTGCTCTAAAACACAATCTGCTGTTGAACATCCTGAAATACGGTTGAAAGCTCCAGAACTGAAGGACCTTGAGGTGAGATTGTTTTGTCAGCTGCTGTTTCTAAAGTCACGACTGAAGTCTACGTCTCAACTCACTGAACAGTTTTAATTTAATGTCCTTATTGAAGATCTGTCTGTCTGTGTTTGACGTAAACCGAGCAGCTTTCTGATTCCTGGACGACGAGAGTTTAGCAGGTTGGTGCTGGACTATTGTCTGCTGTGCTGGTCCACACTGGATTGTCATTAAACTTTGCATACTTGATGTTAACAGTGGCAACAGATCAAGATTATTTATCAGATGCTAAACCTTAAAGAATACAGTTCTGTTTGATTCTTGTATCAGAGTTCTGATACCAGACCAAACTCTGGCGAGCCATTGGCTTTGGGTCTTGAAGATGCTGGTTCATGCCGGGTTGGGGTCTCATACAGAACTCTAACTTTTAGTTCGACGTTCCAGCCTTGAATCTAAAACAGCACAAGCCCCAAAAAAACAAATTCATGTCAATCATTTTTTTCAAATTACTGAGTCAGGATTTGTCAATAAAATGAGCAGTAAGACACATGAGGGCCGACGTACACGGTGGCGACGCCTCACTCATGGTTTTTCATTTTGTTTTGCGTCTGTGATGTGACTACTAAAGATCACTGAACTGTATCACAAACAGCCGGAACATAAATTCTCCTCGTTGGTAAGAAACAGGATCCCAGAGGCAACTGGCCGCACCGACTGTCGTGGCAAAGTTACCAAAAAATGAGAAGAAGAAGAAAAGAAGGAGGAGGCTTCTCGTGACGACTACTGAACTACTGCGTTACCTGGATGGACTGGAGTTCTGCTGATTCAGACACTGGTTCTGAGAGGGTCCTGTCCCAGCAGAGACTGGGAATACTGGAGCTGGGACCTGAGCGCCCTGTGGGGACACTTCCATGATGTCAAAACAGTGGGGGGGGGGGCACAAACAAGTTTGAATGCAGCACACTGAAGGACTGGAGACCTGCTGAGGGCTGAAGGATGAAATGTGAAATGTTATTTTTTGTGTGGAGGAGCAGTGAAGTCGTAATCTGTCATTTTGTCAGCTGTTAATAAAACAGTGTGGGCGGGGCTAATGTTTGTCTGCAGGTGGAGCTTCTTTCTGTTTTGTTCAGGTTTGAGACCCAGACTCTTTACAAGAGCACGACTGAAGAAAATCAACGTCTCCACATTTATTATCTTCATGATTCATTACTGTTTTACACTTTTTGCTTCTGTTTAAACAACACTTGAAATCATGTTATATGTCTGTCTGGAGACAAAAACAGATGCTACAGCTGTCAGGCTAACGTCAGCATGCTAACCTGCAGTAAACACAAAGTACAGCAGATTGACTGAATTTCAAATCTTGGCTGCCTCTGGAAAAGGCTCATTCCTCGTGTTACTGACCTGCAGGTCTGTCTGCTGCCCCTAGAGGGCGACAGGAGAGATCATGTGTAAAAGAAACACACAAATCAACTCAGAGATCCTAAATTAGAAATGTCTTCATGTAATAGAGTTTTCTCTTTAATGTAACGTGTCAAGACTCTTCCATGTCATGCTCCTCTTTAAAGTTTTTCTTTTTTTGCGAACTGGTGATCCAGCTGACCGGAGAAGCTAGTTTGTCCAACTCAAACCATGTGCAGCTGGTGATGGTGTGTGGGGGTGTGTGGGTGGAGAGCCGGACCACGGCAGCGTGACATCACAGTCCTGGGTCACAGAGGAAACTGGGCTGCAGTGAGACGCTTGGGTCCACATGGCCGGATGCTTCGCCGTGGTAGAAGATCACAAGTAACGTGTAACGGCTCGATTCCAACGGCTGCTGAGCGTCTGATGAAAGCTTCAGAAACACTGATGAAAGATAGCTAAGTTACAGCTAGCATGCTAAACTTAACGTTAGCTTAGCTCAGGCTACAGTTGTGCACTCCTGCCTTGCAGCAATCGTTAGTTATTCACCAGGTTTGGGCGACATGGTACGTTTCTCCAGCCGCCACAGTCGGCCTAACAGACGGGGAGCGGCCATATTCACGCAGGTGTGTTTGTGCAGCGAGCCGGATGCAGAACGGACAACCCCTGCAGTTTCAGCTGGGAGACGAATGGCTCCAAAAGTCCACCTTTACTGAAGGACGGAGCCCTGTCATGGCTTTCTTAATATGATGAGGTCTATTACACAGTGGCGCTGTTACATTCTCTCTGTACACACACACACACAAGTGTAGTAACTGTATATTGTACTGTTGATGAAAACAAAATGATGTTAGTGAAGCAGTCAGCAGTCGCATCAAGTCTTCACGGTTGATTTCTCACCTGAAACAACCTCAAAGTTAAAGTTGTTGTTGAAACAGGAAGTGACTTCAGACTAAGGAAGAAGACGGTTTGAAGATGTTCATGAACTTGAGTCAACAATGTTTACACGTCAATTATTACTGAGAAACATTTTATTTAGTCAAATAATGTTAATAATCTAATATTTTACTGTATTTGTGATCATTTAGTCACTTCAGTGTTCCAACAAACTGTTACACAACATAAAGGCTGCAGGACTGAGGACAGGACTGAGGACTTCAACTGAGGACATCTGTCCTGAGGACTGAGGACTTCGACTGAGGACATCTGTCCTGAGGACTGAGGACAGGACTGAGGACTTCAACTGAGGACATCTGTCCTGAGGACTGAGGACAGGACTGAGGACTTCGACTGAGGATGTGATTGTCATCATCAGCTGAGTTCCTCTCTTTACTCTTTCAGGTAGTGAGTGCATGAAAACATCAGGGCAGCTATGGTTCTTTGAGCGCTGGTCTGAGATCTGCAGTGTAGCACTATAGGGTCTGTTTACTGTCATGAAGGGTTGAAGGTGTACAACATGTGGAGCCATTGCTTCCTCCTGACGGTCCACGCTGGGGTTGGTCCTCACTGCTGCCACCATGACACCAGATGTTCTCTTTCTATTCTGAATGTCTCATTGCTAGATACCAAATGATCATGTTATAACAAC